>NC_066575.1:8757431-8859931 GCF_024679095.1 Eriocheir sinensis | reverse complement strand
AATCGCCCTCCCTCACACCATTACGTATCTTCCATATCCCATCCATACAACGATCCATTACCGAGTCCTCTTACGCCTAACTTCCCACACGACGCGGATACAAAAGAAATAATAACACTTCCATAGATACGCCGAGGTGTTGATTGCGTCTCTTATGTCATTGCTTCGTTACACAACACACTACCTTACATGACAACGCCGTGTGCACTCTTTGGGAAGCGATGTGAGATCACGTGTGTTATGTGTGTTATGTGTGTTTACCTGTGTCATGCTAACCACGCTGATCCCTGTTTCCCATATCCTGGACAAGGTGGTAAGACGATGACGGAAGGCCTTGTTCGTGCACCGCTATAAAACAGGGCACGCGTGTTACGGTGTGGGTGTGGGTTCTTTCGCAACAGTACCGTTATGCGTCCCATCACCGTTCTTGGTTACTCTTATACAGGACGAATTGATATGACGGCAGCTAGTGTAGTATAGCCCCCAATGCCCAGTCAGTAAAGAGCCTACTATCCTCCTACCTCGATATCCCCCCGTTCTGAGAAAAGTCAGACCTCTCATATGCAATTTTAACACACGAATACAACGGTGTGCTTGTGAGAAATGGGAATCGGGCAATCCATAAACAGCACCCCTCTCCTCTTCCCACACTGGCTCTCTCACACGCAGAGCCTTTTCTAAGTCCATGGTCGGTACCCTGATATAGCTCGCCGCGCGTGTGATCTTTGGTGACGTGTTGTGAGGTAATGCGCGGGTGTGTGTGTGTGTGTTAGGTGGGGGAGAGGGGGACGTTGTGTATGGACGCTGCCTCGCGCTTCCACCGTCATTTCCGGTACATGTTGCGAAGAGAGGGAATTAAAGAGTGTGTCGGTGTTGAAATGAAGGTTCCAATATTCCGACATTTGACGCGAGGGAGTTGTAACGTTATAAGGGGAGAGGACGGGGAAGGAATATGAACCTCGAAATTGAAATAGTATGTCAACACCGCCTCTACCCTTTGATTAAGTCTGTGGCGTGTGATGTGAAACTGGTAGAAGTGGAAGTAGATGAAGAAAAGTAATTGGGAGTTGATCACGCTAAGGGAAGAGGACGGGAAAAGTATGTGTGCCTCGAAATTGAAATAGAATGTTAACACTGTCGTTGCCTTTTAAGTCTCTAGCGTGTGATGTGACATAAGTAGAAACAGAGGTAGATGAAGAGAATGCTTACTCTATTTGGCTCCAACATAGAAACAAATATAGACACAAAACTGAAAAAAAAAATAGAGCAATAGAAATTCGTTAATAGGCTCGCGCAAACAGGAGAAAAGGAAAAGGAGATAGATGAATTAATAGATGAGTAGATAGACAGAAACTAAGGAGATAAAGAAATAGATAGAGATATATGGATGAATCAATGGAGACAAAAATACAAATAGAAATATAAATCGTGCAAACAAAGGAAATAGAAAGGGAAATAGATAAACAGATGAATGAATAGACAGAAAACTATAGAGATAAATAAATAGATAAATAAATATATGGATAGATCAATAGAGAGAGAAATGCAAATATAGATACAAACTGCTCATACAAAGGAAATAGAAAGGGAAATAGATAAACAGATGAATAAATAGATGGAAAACTAAATAGATAAATAGATATATGGATTAATAATAAATGAACAAAAAACGCCCACGCTCTTTATACACACAAGCTTTTATTAACAAAGGCAATAAAAGCTCCATTGTTTACAGGTTATTCGCTTTTGTTCCTCCGCCAGGGTTTTAAAACTCCCGCTCTCGCATCATCTTTCATCCAATTAACGAGCCAATTACGTGAATTTGTGTTTATTAATTGCCCCCGATTCCACCGTGAACCTGAAAAGAGTGAAAAAAATAATGAATCGCTGTTTTATTTTTGTTTTTTTAGATTAGTTTGTACATATGGAAAGGGACCTAACTCTTCTCAGTAGTGTTTCCTCTCTTAGGTCGCCTCTTTGTACCTATGGAAAGGGATTGAACTCTTCTTTGTAATGTGTTCTCTCTTAGATCACCTCTTTGTACCTGTGGAAAGTTATCTAACTCTTCTTTGTAATGTTTTCTCTCTTAGATCGCCTCTTTGTACCTATAGAAAGGGATTGAACTCTTCTTTGTAATGTTTTCCCTCTTAGATCGCCTCTTTGTACCTATGGAAAGGGATTTAACTCTTCTTTGTAATATTTCCTGTCTTAAATCGCCTCTTTGCACCTATAGAAAGGGATTGAACTCTTCTTTGTAATGTTTTCTCTCTTAGATCGCCTCTTTGTACCTATGGAAAGGGATTGAACTCTTCTTTGTAATGTTTTCCCTTTTAGATCGCCTCTTTGTACCTATGGAAAGGGATTTAACTCTTCTTTGTAATGTTTTCTCTCTTAGATCGCCTCTTTGTACCTATGGAAAGGGATTTAACTCTTATTTGTAATGTTTTCTCTCTTAGATCGCCTCTTTGTACCTATAGAAAGGGATTGAACTCTTCTTTGTAGTGTTTCCTCTCTTAGATCGCCTCTTTGTACCTGTGGAAAGGGATTAAACTCTTCTTTGTAGTGTTTCCTCTCTTAGATCACCTCTTTGTACCTGTGGAAAGGGATTTAACTCTTCTTTGTAATGTTTTCTTTCTTAGATCGCCTCTTTGTACCTTTGGAAAGGGATTTAACTCTTCTTTGTAGTGTTTTCTCTCTTAGATCACCTCTTTGTACCTGTGGAAAGGGATTAAACTCTTCTTTGTAACGTTTGCTCTCTTAGATCGCCTCTTTGCACCTGTGGAAAGGGATTTAACTCTTCTTTGTAACGTTTGCTCTCTTAGATCGCCTCTTTGCACCTGTGGAAAGGGATTTAACTCTTCTTTGTAATGTCTCTTCTATTTAGATCGCCTCTTTGTACTAACTGAAAGGGATCTAACTCTTATTCGCAGCCTTATTATTCTTAGATTGCTTGTTTGTACTTATGGAAAGGGATTTAACTCTTCTTTGCAGTGTGTCTTCTTTTCGACCACCTGTTTACACTTATAGAAAGGGATTTAACTCTTCTTTGCAGTGTGTCTTCTTTTCGACCACCTGTTTACACTTATAGAAAGGGATTTAACTCTTCTTTACAGTGTTTCTTCCTTTGTAATTTACGTACTGAGGCGTCTTATAGATCCTTCTAACAAAAGTCTTCCTTACAAGAGTTAGTATGGCTTTTCAGCGCTGTAGTGAGTTGTAACATTCCCTTCCTCTCCTTCCAGTGGTGGTTCTTGCCATGGCGGGGATCTACGTGAAGCAGTACGCCGCGTCCACCATGGAGACAGGCTACTTCATCGTGGTGCTGCTGGGCGTGGCCGTCTTCTGCCTGGTGGCTCGCCTCGGCCTGGTCATCGTGCGGGGCGTCAAGTCGCCGCTCTACGTCAACAACAAGGTGGGCGACGACCCCGTGCTGAGCTTCGCCGCCTGATACTGGGGCTACGTGGACACCTCCTCCCCTTCCTCGGCCTCCTCACACCTCCTCGCCACCTACACCAGCCTGTGAAGACGAGAGAGAGAGAGAGAGAGAGAGAGAGAGAGAGAGAGAGAGAGAGAGAGAGAGAATGTTTCCTGGATTATTTTTATCTGTGTAAGAACATATAATGAATCTATTTGTAATCGTCCGCCTTTTCCGACTTTTTGTTTGTATGATTTATATTTTAAGTACGAAATTCTGTTCATAAGTCTTTAGAACCCTTTGTATTCCAACTTTGGGAAGATTTCACGGAACTGGAACAATAAGACCTAGGTTTAGCGTGGTCATGTAAGGGATTTGCAATGGTGTTCGTGTGAAAGAGAGAATGAATGAAAGAGGGAGTGAGAAGCGGACTCCTGCAAATGTATGTGTGGGTGCGAAACAGGCATGGCATTGCGTATGTGTAATAATATGTACAGAGAAACAGAGAGAGATGCAGATTCAAACTAGTGTAGGCGTGGGCACGTTAATAGTGTCTTCCATTTAGCGTAACCTGTTTCTGGGTCGTGATCTGTAAAGTCCCTTGATAGATAGAGTCCTGACAACCTAAGATTTGGACGCCATTATTGGTCCTGTTTTCACCACGAGAGCGTGTGCTAGCGTTTGAAAAGCACGGCGAAAACAGGCCCAATAATGGCGTCCAAATCTTAAGTAGTCGGGACTCTATAAGGGACTCTACAGATCACGACCCAAAAACAGGTTACGCTAAATGGAAGATGCTATAAATTGATCCTCGTCACGTCACTGCGCTCATCACTAACGTTCCCAGATTATCGTACGCAGAGCATCGTTTTCACCGGTTTCTTACCCACAATTATTGCCAAGAAACACCAATAATTAACCATTTTAACGATAACTCTATATAAAACCAGTTAAAGGGATGGAGGAGACAGTTTGAGGGTTGGAAATCCGCAAATATACGAGCCTGAACACGACCATCTAGCAACGTTGCTCATCACCCGCGCAGGAGGAGGCTCAGAGGAGAGTCGTCGGCAGCATCAGGAGGAGAAAGGTTCCCCACTGACTCGCGGCGATACGACCACCAGGTGAAATTACTGCCGTACATTATTTAGAAGTTATAAAGTATACAGACCCACGTGTTCTAATAGGTAGTCTTCCTAGTGATCACAGCAGGTCGACATCGTAGCAGGGGTGTCCAGGGCCGGTTCTAATCTTGTGGTCAACCCCGATCTGACATATACTTTAGGGCACCAATGTTTTATCTCCTTTATCTACGTGAAGTGATTAGATTAGTGGGTAGTTCAGCATCAGATTGAATACTTTTTTATCATATTTTTAGAGCCCCTGCTGACAAATGGGGCCCAAGCGGTTTATTGGTTTAATTGCATATCTTGTGCCTAAAAATCGAGCCTGTGTTTGTTGTGTCATCAGACCGAGTTAATGAAAAGATGAGTGTCGGCAGAGTCTTCGTGTATGTGTGTGTGTGTTAATCAGGAAAAGGAAGAAACAAGAGAAATAAAGTCGTGTGTTAGTCGTGTGTGAGCCGTTTGCAAGTTGTCGGAAGTTCAGGCGAATCATATACTATTCAAAATATAAGGCAGTGTATGTTGACAATAACGAGGAGACGGGGGTGTTAAGGAGGTGATCAGAAGGAGGAGGAAGAAAAAAACAAGGGAAGCGTCGGAGTGTGATGATAGCCGCGTCTGAGCTGTCTGCAAGCTGTCTGAAGTTCACGAGAATCATATCCGAAATAAAAATCAATGCATGATGACAATAATAACAAAATAGAAAAGAGGTCAGAATAAGAGGACAATAAGTAGGAGAGATTAGTTTGTTTTATGTTAGCTCAGCGCCGTGAAGCTTCGAACAACAGGCGAGATCACGGGCGAAACACAAGTGCCTCGGGAAGGGAGAAGGAGGAAGTAGTGCAAGGGGGAGGGTGGTGAGGGGGGGGAGAGGGATGCAGACCTTAAGTAATCGTAGGCTTGGCGCTGTACCATCCGCTGCCTTACCCATGCACGTGTTGCTTTCAGTTCTTTCCATCAGCATCTGTTCTGAATTTGAGTCTCTATAAGGTTTGTTCTGAAAAATATGTATGATTTAATAGTTTTACCATGAGACTGATGTGTGTGTGTGTGTGTGTGTGTGTGTGTGTGTGTGTGTGTGTGCCGGGCGCCCCCTCACCACCCTCTCCCGTGGACATTCATGTATTCGACTTCGCTGTATATATGTTTAGGATAGGTGACTAGACCTGTACGAGCTCTGTTATACAAATTAATTACATAATAAATACGATTAATACATCCCTTAGGCTGACCATGAATACAAAACTATATTAAGCAAGCTGTTCGTCATTACTAAACTGGCCACGAAAAAGCCTGTGAGATACGAATGCTAATAATATAATGCTTTCGAAATGCCTCTTAGTGTGAAATCGCAATCTCACGAGTCTACAGAAATGACAATAAATGTGTTTGGAGTTAACCTGAGAAAAAAGTATATTTGCAGTTTATATATATTTGATAATGTACATAAGTTTATCTATATTATTTAGTTTACGTGTAGCCCCTAAACGTCAATAATTATATAAATACTGAGATGGTTACAATAAGCGGTCTCATTGGCAGCCCCTTTATCCATCTGTTTATTAGGGACTCGTAATACTATGCGATGCCTCGGCCCTGTAGAGTAACGTTATCAAAATCCTGAGGTAAATTCTATTCGTGTAACGTTATATTTCGAAATCAGAAGACATTTTAGTTCTGTACATTAAGCGCTTTCAAATCGTTTAGCAAATTTACGATTGTTTTGGTACGTGAAGCTAATGCAGTATATCAGTTCTATGAGACGTTGTAGTTCTGTACAGTAACATGTGTGCGAGAAATGCGTTAAAATCATACACTAAGTGGTTAAATTATCTGGAACATGAAGGTCACACATTATACATTAGTCTTGAAGCGTCTGAGTTCTGTTCAATAATATGTTGAAATTGTACAGTATAGATTAAGTTATTTCGAAGCATAAAATTAATTCGATCTACAAGTATTAGAAGGTTTCAGTTCTGTACAGCGATATTTCAAAATTATTCACTAAACGATTAAGTTAGTCTGAAGCACAAAGCAAATACAACATACATCAGTAATAAAAGGTTTCAGTTCTGTATAGTAAGATATTGAAATCCTGGAGTAAAGTATTATATATTCTTTTGCGGCATAAAGATATAAAGTAACCAAATAATATCAAGAAATTTCAGTCATGTAATCATATATTGAAATTTCCAGTGAATCATTACAGCATTATTATTTCCGTGCGTGACGATGTAAAGTAAAAAGACAAAGACATTTCATATATTTCTTTTCATATTTCTGTACAATACGAGCAATTAGTGTTTTCAAATTGTAATAAGACCAAAGCATTTTGTATTTATTTTCCCTTCTGTAGTACAATACGAGCAATGTTTTCAAATTCTAATAAGACCGAGACGTTTTATATTTATTTTCATGCTTCTGTACAAAACGAGCAATCGGCGTTTTCAAATCCACCAGAAAACGAGTCACGATAGATTTCCAAGACGTCTTATACTTCTTTTTTTATATTTCTGTACAATACGAGCAACCAATGTTTTCAAATCCACCAGAAAACGAGTCACGATAGATTTCCAAGACGTCTTATACTTCTTTTTTTATATTTCTGTACAATACGAGCAACCAATGTTTTCAAATCCACCAGAAAACGAGTCACAGTAGCTTTGTCTCGTGATGACCAATGTGGTAATGGAGAGCGCGCGCTATTTTTGTACATAACTGTGTAGCGTAGAGAAAGGGGTGCAGGGGGAGGGAGAGGGAGGGAAGGGAGGGGAAAGTATGTAAGGTTTTGCCGGGGCCGTCAGAGCGGGGAAGAAGAAGAGGAACGAAAAAAAGTGGTTTAATAGGATAAGTCTACCTTTTATCTAATGCTAAGGTTTGTATTGTTCACCTGTAATCCTGAGAAAAGTGAAAAATAAATATACACCTGCCTAGTATTGTGTTTTCTTTGTCGTTTTGTTTTTTTCATTTAAACCACTCCACTTGAGGATGCCAAACCACCTAGTCACAACAACTAGGGCTGTCTATGGCAGTGCAGATACTACATACAAAAAATAAAACATACATACACATAATATAATACACACAATATACTACTCATTACTGCTGGTGGGAGAGCCACTCATTTATCCTACCCTTGAAAGTATGGAGTGAGGTGGAGCGGTGGAGGTTTGTGTAGATCACCAGCTGGTTCCATGGGCGACTGTACCGTGGCAGGAATGAGCGTTGAAGGCGCCGGTCCGGGAAGACGCAGTGTAGAGATGTGGGGTGTGTATTGCTTGGACCTTGTACGTACAGTACATAACACAAAGGCCCGCCACATCCCCTCTGTGCTGCAGTGGCTGGAAGGTGTCCTGTCCACGGTCCTGGGTTCTGTCCCGCACCATGCATCCTTTCGGCTCTAGCCTAAACGCTGTCAAGGTTGGCCAGGTACGATGGAGGGCAGGGGGATCATGTGAGGGGTGCAGTCTCCATTCTGGGGCGGACCTGCCCTGTCCGCGTTAACACCCTTCTGGTATCCAGCAAGTCCCCTGCACGCTCAATGCATCCTAGCTTGTATGCTGCGTCCCTGGCCACCTTCCTTGTGTGGTTGGTGAAGGTGAGGCCCGCGTCGAACTCCACACCCAGGATGTTGATGGAGTCTTGGGGAGGCAACCTTCTGACCTCAAGGAAGATGGTACTCTGTGTGTGAGGCGTATTGGCTGATTCTCTTATCCTGGACATGTGGACTCACATTGTGGAGGAGCTACGTTTTATCCGGGGCGAGGGTGACCTGCCAGCTCCTCCCCTAGGAGACGTTTTTGTAGGCTACCTATGCCAGTCACCTTCAGAGGCTAATCTCCTCGCATTGAATACCCCACACCAGATCTTGTTAACTGTTAACATTCTCTCTCCACTGCCTCAACTAAAATGTCTCATATGTTCTCTTCTATACACCTAATTCCGTCCTTATTCTGGCTATTTTTCATCCACTTTGATTTCCTTCCTTCATATTCTGTCTCTGACTTCTCTTGTCTTTCTCATTTGGTGAGGTTATCATTGTTCCTCTCTTTTTTATCACCTTCATTATCATATTCTCCGTTTTCGTTCATTTTCTTTATCTTGATCTTCAGCATCTCCATCTTCATCATCATCATTGCCTTTTCTTCTTCACTATCTTCGTTAATCTGGTCATTTTTCTTCATCTTCATTATCACAGTCTTCTCTTCATCTTCATTATCACAGTCTTCTCTTCATCTTCATTATCACAGTCTTCTCTCCATCTTCGTTATCACAGTCTTCTCTTCATCTTCGTTATCACAGTCTTTTCATCATCTTTCGCCCTATCCTCCCACGCCTGTCTTTCATCCCATTCACACTCGCGCACTTGACAAGGCTTTTGCGGGAGTTTTTGGCCATTTCCAGGGGTAGTTTTACGAATCTGGTGGTAGTCTGACCCTTATTCTGTACTGTAAACCTAAAAAAGACACCCATGAAAACCAGACTGATCTCCTTTTTGGCCTTTAAAAATAGTTGGGGTGAGTATTTTGACAAGGCTTATTATAGGACTTGTGGGCATTTCCAGGGGTAGTTTTATGGCCGTGGTGGTAGTTTGACCCTTCTTCTGTACCGTGAACCTAAAACACACACTCATAAGGACCCAACTGATCTAATTTAAGGCCTTTGAAAATAGTTAATAAGACCAACGTCCCCTCTTGAGGCTGCCATATTCCCACACATTTGACAAGGCTTTCATAGGAGTTGTGGGCATTTCCAGGGGTAGTTTTATGGCCGTGGTGGTAGTTTGACCCTTCTTCTGTACCGTGAACCTAAAACAAACACTCATAAGGACCCGACTGATCTAATTTATGGCCTTTGAAAATAGTTAATAAGAGCAACGTCCCCCCTTGAGGCTGCCATATTCCCACCCATTTGACGAGGGTTTCATGGGAGTTGTGGGCATTTCCAGGGATAGTTTTATGGCCGTGGTGGTAGTTTGACCCTTCTTCTGTACCGTGAACCTAAAACACACACTCATAGGAACCCGACTGATCTAATTTAAGGCCTTTGAAAATAGTTACTAAGAGCATCGTCCCCCCTTGAGGCTGCCATATTCCCACACATTTGACAAGGCTTTCATAGGAGTTTGGGGCATTTCCAGGGGTAGTTTTATGGCCCTGGTGGTAGTTTGACCCTTCTTCTGTACCGTGAACCTAAAACAAACACTCATAAGGACCCGAATGATCTAATTTATGGCCTTTGAAAATAGTTAATAAGAGCAACGTCCCCCCTTGAGGCTGCCATATTCCCACACATTTGACAAGGCTTTCATAGGAGTTTGGGGCATTTCCAGGGGTAGTTTTATGGCCGTGGTGGTAGTTTGACCCTTCTTCTGTACCGTGAACCTAAAACACACACTCATAAGGACCCGACTGATCTAATTTAAGGCCTTTGAAAATAGTTAATAAGAGCAACGTCCCCCCTTGAGGCTGCCATATTCCCACACATTTGACGAGGGTTTCATGGGAGTTGTGGGCATTTCCAGGGATAGTTTTATGGCCGTGGTGGTAGTCTGACCCTTCTTCTGTACCGTGAACCTAAAACACACACTCATAAGGACCCGAATGATCTAATTTAAGGCCTTTGAAAATAGTTACTAAGAGCATCGTCCCCCCTCCACCAGCCATTCTCTGAGCCAAGGCCGCGGTGGAGGTGGTGGTGGTGGTGAGCGCAACACCACAACAACACCAGCCTGTCACCCATCACCTCCAACACCACCAACACCACCAGCACCACCCTCAACACCGCCCTATGGAGCCCGTGGTGTCCCTGGGAGGCTGAGGAAGGGTGAGAACCAGCCTCGAGACACCAAGATGGGCGCCCTGGCCAGTAGACAGAGTGCGGGGGTGGAGGAGGTGGACATTGGGGTCAACCACGCCTACAGATACCCCCCCAAGGCAGGTCAGTGGTGCCAGGGTCAGCGGGGCGGCGAGGTCAGGTCAGGGAGTGTCCAGGGGCAAGGTGTTTAATGGGGCAGGTGAGAGAAGGTGCGGCGGAAATTCTCAAGGTGAAATTTACTGGAGGTTTAATTTTATGCTGGTTGGTTTTATTTTTTGTCCTTTTTTTTGTTTTTTGTAATGCTTTTGGGGTCATCTAACCGTTCAGGAGGTCATAAGAGGGAAGGAAAGGGTCGGGTTTAGGATTTATGCAGATTATTTTTCTCTTTCTTTTTTCTGTTTTTATTTTCTGGGTCAGGTCAGGTCAGGGAGTGTCCAGGGGCAAGGTGTTTAATGGGGCAGGTGAGGGAAGGTGCGGGGGAAATTCTCAAGGTGAAATTTGCTGGTTTGAGGGGTTTTTTTTTATAATGGGGCCTTTAGTAAGTGTGTAGTCTTGTTTTTCTGCCTTTTTTCCAGTTTTCTCGTAATGTGTTTGGGGTCATCTAAGTTTACAGGAGGTCATAAGAGGGAAGGAAAGGGTCAGGGTCAAGTTATGCAGATTTAGGATTATTATTATATATTTTTTTTTTCTGGGTCAGGTCAGGTCGGGGAGTGTCCAGGGGCAAGGTGTTTCATGGGGCAGGTGAGAGAAGGTGCGGCAGAAATTCTCAAGGTGAAATTTGCTGGTTTGAGACTTTTTTTTTTAATGGTGCCTCTATTGTGTGTGTGTTGTCTTGTTTTTCTGCCTTTTTTTCCTGTTTTTTGCAAATCATTGAGAGAAATCATCCACCAACAAGGATTGCAACCTGACTGGTGTATTTTACATTAGTATTGGCCCACTTGTTTCTCCTCTGGTATTTCTGGTGGGGTGAGAGAGAGAGAGAGAGAGAGAGAGAGAGAGAGAGAGAGTAAGGTAACTGTCCACATTTCAGGGAACTACTTCAGCAGTCACTTCATCATGGGCGGCGAGCGCTTTGACACGGCCCAGCCCGAGATGTACCTCTTCGGGGAGAACATGGACGTCAACTTCCTGGGCTCCCGGCCGGCACCGGTGAGTGGATTTTATCCTCGCTTTTGTTGGTGCTGTTCGGCAAAGAGAGTTCAATAAGTGGTTAACCCCTTGACTGCAGACTTCCTACAAGAAGACATCATCAAGCTAGAGGAATAGAACAAAAAGTGGCTGCTACAATTCAGTGAGGAAAAATGTAGTCATGCACCTAGGGAGGGGATATCCAGCATACCAATACCATATGGGAAACACTCCTCTATCCACCACAGAGGCAGAGAAAGACCTGGGAGTATATGTTACCAGGCTACCAGTGAAAGCCAAATCCGTGCCAATCGCAGTGGACAGGTTAAAAGTTCCGAGGAAGCAGAAGAGATATAGAAGTTAGGTTTGTGCTGGAAAAGATGGCGTGCAGTAATAATGTTGAAAGCTGCATGGATTAAATGAACACAAGGTAGCTATTTAACCCGTCCGCTGCGATTGGCATGGATTTTGCCTTCACTGGTAGCCTGGTAACATATAGTCCCAGGTCTTTCTCTGCCTCTGTGGTGGATAGTGGAGTGTTTCCCATGTGGGATTGGTATGCTGGATATCCCCTCCCAAGGTGCATGACTTTACATTTTTCTTCATTGAATTGTAGCAGCCACTTTTTGTTCCTCTCCTGTAGCTTGGTGATGTCTTGTAGGAAATCCACATCCTAGGGGTTAATTCATCTAAGGGAGCAGAAAAGATCCAGGATTTAAGTTTCTTTGTATGATTTTATGTAGGTTTTGATACCTGTCAAAGAGAATTAGAAAAGCATTTGATTTTTTGAGGAAACTGAAGAGATGCCAGATTCATGCAAAGTGATAGCGCTTGATTAGATAGAACTTAAGACTTATGCAGTGGTATTTTTTTAAGGAGAGTTTTGAGATGCATCAGACTTTCAAAGAGTGTATTGTGATCGTTTTGAACTTTCTAGTAATGCGTGTCTTTCCCTAAACACAGTCCTCCCTACAGTTCCCTTATCCCGCACCAACGGCCAATGAGCCCAGCAAGACCCTGAAAGCCCTCATCAACATCCGGAAGGAGAGTCTACGCTTTGTGCGGGCCCCGGATGACTCAGCCACCCTCAAGGGGCCGGACGAAGGCACCCACTCCTCCAGGTTCAACATTGAGTTCACGTTTGACTGTGACGTGCGCTGCGCCATCACCATCATGTACTTCTGCACGGAGGAGGTCACCACCAGCGGCATGATGTGAGTAGAGAGAGGGGACTAGTGGGAACGGAAACTGTTAACAGTGGGCTTTTGTTTTTCTCTTTGTTTTTCCCTGTGGCTGTTTCCAGTGATATAAAAATGATGCGAGGAAAGCAAGGGGACGAGGGGAACGGAAACTGGCAACTGTGGGCTTTTGTTTCTCTCTGTTATGCCCTGTGGCTGTTTCCGTTGATGTTAAAAAAGAAAACTAATGAAAAATGTCTCTCCAGAGTGCTACAGTACAGGGTGAGATAACTTAGTACGTAAAAGTAAAGGAGAGACTTTTTATTATATCTGAATGGAAAATAGAAGTTATGATACAAATTTCAACATTTTTCATAGGAGATAAGACTCGGTTTTCCTCTCCACATCAGTCTTAAAGTCCTCTCTGTGGCAGCCTAACTAGAGCCTTTTATATGTGTACCAATCTGAAGAGAAGTCACACCAGGATAAAACTTCACTGGAAATCCATCAAAAGGTGTTTATGATTGTATTTAGGCAACCCAGAGTTACGTTTTCCTGACACTGGTACTGATTGGAACGGCATGTATGAATTATTAAACCTAACTTGGTCAACTTAAGCAGTATTTAGGCAATAGTATATAATTTTTACACCTAAACTCAGTGTTCCAGAGTTTTTTTTCTGATGGGAACACTGTGCATGTATTATTGAACCTTACACGGTCATCTTCATCAGTTCCTCCCCTCGCTGCCTTACAGATACACGCCGCGGGACCCGTCGATGAACTCCGAGACGTACCACTACAAGCGCGGCGCCAACCAGCAGTTCTCACAGGTGTGCCACGTGTTCGACCCGTCACTCTACCCCGAGGAGGACCTGGTGTACAGCTTCGACCGGGAGGTGCTGCCTCTGGTCATCTACTGTGTGGCGGAGGAGGGCGAGGGTGAGTTTGAGGAGGTCAGAGGTTGGAGACCGATGAATGGAGGGACTTGGCCTCCGCTTAGCTAAACTAGAGTAATGTTCATTCATCCCTTCAACGGTTACAAAAGTGTGCTGCAACATAGCTTGGTTGTGCTAATCTTTCAGGAGCCACTCTTACTAAGTCATCCAAGTTTTTGTCTATAAAGGGAAGGAAAGGACAGTTATGACAAGAATAGGTAAAAAAGAATAGATCAAGAATGTGTTAGGAGAGCACAAAAGATCAAAGAAATACAGGAATGAAGTGGAAGCTTTTAGTCATTTAATTTTTATAACTAATTGCAGAGAGAGTGAAATGAGCAGAACACATTCCTGCATTTCCATCATTCCGTGTGTGTGCCAAAGCAATGTTATACTAATGATAATAAGCAAAAATTATGTGCCTGTCAACAAAAATGGGAAAAAAGTGTTTGACCCGTGTGCATTACTAACAGTTTGGTCATAGTTCAGTTTAGTGTTAAGTCCTTGCTTCACCCTGCAGAGCCCAGGCAGTCCCACGCCACCTTTGCCATGGTGGAGAAGCACACCGACGGCTTTGCCCTTAAACCCCTCAAGCAGAAGCTGTTTGTGGACGGCCTCTCCTACCTGCTGCAGGAAATCTACGGCATAGAGAACAAGAACGCTGACAACTGCAAGGTGAGGCTTAAGAAGAAAAAGTACTAGACGTTTGTATTTGAATCATTAACCTGTCCGCTGCGATTGGCACGGATTTGGCTTTCACTGGTAGCCTGGTAACATTTAGGGCCAGTTTCACAGTTCCCCATGACCCAAACCAATACCAAAGCCTTCAAAATTTCCTTGTATAGTGTCTGGTGTTTATATTTAAGTTCACAAATTTGACGAAACTATACAGGAAAAATCTTGTGTATTTAGTGTGGCATTGAAGACCTCACCGTTTTCGACTGTATGGGATTCTGTAGTTTGGTTCGGTCTGTTACGAAGACACTGTGTTGGACTGTGAAATCGGCTCATGGTCCCAGGTCTTTCTCTGCCTCTGTGGTGGATAGTAGAGTGTTTCCCATGTGGTATTGGTATGCTGGATATCCCCTCCCACTTCACTGAATTGTAGCAGACACTTCTTGTTCCATTCCTGTTGCTTGGTGATGTCTTCTTGTAGGAAATCTGCAGTCAAGGGGTTAATGCTCATACTAGGGAACAGAATTTCTCTGAACAGTTGAGCTGAAATGTGAAAGTAAAAATTTATTAATAAAGATTGATAACCTTTCTCTAATTCGGCAATATTCGATTTTACACATGAACTCGATTTTCCAGAGTAATTTTTTCTCTTGGAGTGTTGCGTATAAATAATCAAACATTCCCTGTGTGTTGATAAAAAGAGGTAAAAATATAAGAAAAAAACAAAGCCAGTCTATTTCTCAAGACGTCCAAACATTCACTGCTTAAACAGGTCTGCAATGGAGGCTTTATTTGTATTTAGTCATGCCGATTTTTCCCGAGGACGTGTATAGTAAGCGCAGCAGCTGAGGTGATGATGCTGCATCTGGGCCTGGCTCAAGGGCACGCTGGTAATGATGTCGGGTGTTTCAGGTCTCCTCTGAGGACGACACGGAGGACAACGGTGCCGAGTGTGTCATCTGCATGTGTGACCTGCGTGACACCCTCATCCTCCCCTGCCGACACCTCTGTCTCTGCAACTGCTGCGCCGACTCCCTCAGGTACTGCCACAGGGGAAGGGACACAGAAATGATGCTTGATGTTCTGCCAGCATGACTTAACAACCTTATATAGACTTGTATCCTCTGGTTTGGGGTCAGTTTCAACAAGGATGGGGTGATTTGCCTACCATAGGAGAGTAAGACACACAACAAGCATGCATGAGGGCTTTAGAACAAGATATATGAAGTTAAATTAGATATATGTATTTGCTATTGAGCACGTATGAGGAGGAACATTAGGGAGGATAGAATATGTGATCTTTAGGAGCAGTGATTTCCGGGCTTTTTTTTTATTATTGTTTTCTTCTTTTTTTTTCCTTGAGCTGTTTCCTTTCTGTAAAAAAAAAAGAAAAAAAAATCCAGAGTGGGAGAGACTCGGACAGTTCAACCCCATAAGGGAAAACAAGGACGTTAAATGAAAAGAAGAAAAGAAGAAACAAGAAGAGATTGAGTGGATATGATTATTATACCCACTCCACTTTTGTAGCCTAATTGATCACACAGGATGCTTAATATATGGAGTCTTGTAACTTCTGTAAATGTAACTTAATATATTGATGCTCAGTTTCCTGGGTCTTGTAACTTGAACACATGCTTTATAGCCCTTCCAAGAGGAGAGTATCAGGACACCTCTCCACCTGAAATTGACCTCTCTTAAGAACATAAGAACATAAGAATGCAGGAGTCTGCAAGAGGCCGGTAGGCCTGTACGAGGCAGCTCCTTTGACCCTAAGCTCCCGTGTATCTAACCCCACCTAACATCGCTGTCCATGAATTTATCTAGTCTATTTTTGAATGTGACAATTGTATTGGCACTCACCACATGACTGCTAAGCCTATTCCACTCATCCACCACCCTGTTAGTAAACCAATTTTTGCCTATGTCCCTGTTGAATCTGAATTTATCCAGTTTAAACCCGTTACTTCGTGTCCTACCCGGTTCTCTTACCAACAAAACCTTATGAATGTCTCCCTTATTAAAGCCCTTCATCCATTTATAAACCTCGATCATGTCTCCACGCACCCTTCGCCTTTCTAGAGAATGCAAGTTTAACTGTTTGAGTCTTTCCTCGTATGGCAAGTTTCTCAACCCCTGAATCATCTTAGTCATCCTCCTCTGCACCGATTCTAACATTTTGATATCCATTCTATAGTAGGGTGACCAGAACTGAACCGCATAGTCAAGATGAGGTCTAACTAATGCTAAATATAGTTTGAGGAAGACTTGGGCTTCTGTTGCTTACGCCCTTGAAATAAATCCCAGTACCCTATTAGCTCGATTTCTAGCTTGAGTGCATTGTGCCCTTGGACGGAGATCAGAGCTCACTAAGACCCCTAAATTCCTCTCGCACCCAGACCTACTTATGAGAGTGTCATTTAAGCAATAGTTATGTGAGGGGTTGTTCCTACCTACACTCAGAATACTGCACTTCCCTACATTGAACTCCATCTGCCATTTATCCGCCCAGTCATACAATCTGTTGAGTTCACCTTGGAGAATACTAGCGTCCTGATCCGACTCAATTACTCTACCGATCTTGGTATCATCTGCAAATTTACTAACATCACTACTAATTCCTGTGTCTAAGTCATTGATATAAATAATAAAAAAGTGGACCTAATACCGAACCTTGTGGGACCCCACTGTAACACATCCCCAGTCAGATCTTTTACCATTGATTTGCACTCTTTGCTTCCTATTGCTAAGCCACGCCTTGACCCAGTTCAAAACTTTACCCTCTACTCCGTGAGCCTGTAATTTAAGCAACAGTCGTTGGTGAGGAACTTTGTCAAACGCTTTACTAAAATCAAGATAGATTACATCATAATTTTCATCTCTGTCAACCGCCTCAAATACTTTATTGTAGAAGGACAAGAGATTGGTGAGGCATGACCTACCTTTTGTGAACCCATGCTGAGTCGTGAATTAAGCTATGTTTCTCTAAATGCTCCCAATGTTCCTGGCTATTATGGACTCCAGCATCTTCCCTATAACCGATGTTAAGCTAATTGGGCGATAGTTTGAAGCAACTGACCTGTCCCCCTTTTTAAAAATCGGCGTCACATTAGCTACTTTCCATAGGCTCGGCACATAGCCAGTATTTACCGACATCTTAAAGATGTCGGTTAGTGGGTCACTGATTATATCACCTAGCTCCTTTAATACCCTCGGAAATATCCCGTCAGGACCTGGCGACTTGTTCTTCTTAAGCTTATCTATCTCATCCTGAACTACTTGCCTGGTGATGATTATATCCCTCAATTTATCGCCATCCCCGCCCTCGTACACCTGAACTCTTTCCGGTATAGTCGTTCGATCCTCCTGTGTGAATACTGAAAGGAAGTAGTCGTTCAACAATGTGCTCATATTTTCGTAATTTTCTACTAGCTCCCCTGTGTTTGTCTTCAGCGGTCAATTTTCTCCCGTGTTTTTGTTCTATACATCTGAAAGAAGCCCTTAGGATTACTTTTCGCCTCATTTGTTACTTTGATCTCATAGTTCCTTTTTGCTATCCTGGTGTTTTTCTTAACTAATCTAGATAGTTCGACGTACCGGCCCCTGAGATGTGTTTCCCCATTCTTTATTTTCTGATAAATTCCCTTCTTTAACCCAATCTCGTGTTTTAGTCCACGAGTCATCCACTTAGGATCATTGTTTTCTTTTCTAAGTGTTCGCTGTGGTATATGCTGTTCTTGCTCCTCTACTATTACTCTAACTAAATTATTGTAAGACATTTCTACCTGGTTATCCTGGCTCTCCAATCCGCAGTTCTGGCCCTCACGAATCCCTAAATTATCCCAGTTTACCCCTTCAAGATGTCTTCGAAGCCCCTCGTAGTTTGCTCTTCTAAAATCTGGCACTAACACTGGGTTTGGTTCGTGGGTTACCGCCCAGTCTAAGCTAAAACGAACCGTTCTGTGGTCACTATTTCCTAACTCTCCGCCCACCTCCAACTCACGTAGCAAGTTCCCATTATTGGTTAGGACTAAGTCTAATATGTTATCTCCTCTGGTAGGCTCAGTAACTACCTGCTTAAGGAAATTATCTTGTATAACTTCAAGAAAGTCCTCGGCTTCCAGGTCACCCACTAGATCTTCCCAGTCTATATTCCTATAATTAAAGTCCCCCATTACGCAGACATTTCTACTCATACTCGCCCTGCCAATCTCCTGTAGTAATATACTGTGTCCTGCCTGTTAAGGTTGGGTGGCCTGTATATAACTCCTAGAGTTAGTTTTTCTTTCCCTTTGTAAACGTCCACCCAAACTGATTCTGAATCCATGTTAGTTTTGACTGAGTTGTTAACTAAACATTTAAGTGGCCTTTCATTCTGTTTTCCTTTGTCAGAGCAGTGTCTAATGGGCCTGTTGTTCCTGTTTTTGTTCCTTGCACCTGTTGTTCCTGTTTTTGTTCCTTGCACTTGAGTTGTCTCCCTCGTAAAAAAAAAAAAAAAAAAAAGTGTAGGATATCCGGATGTTTACCTTGGTGAGTGCATGATGTCAGGCTTCTCCTCCACTCAGGTACCAAGCAAGTAACTGCCCCATCTGCCGCGCCCCCTTCCGTGCGCTGCTGCAGATCAAGGCGCTGCAGAAGGTGACTGGAACCGGCAACAACCCACAGTCCAACACGGAGGTGAGGCGCGAGAGGAAGAAGGTCACACTGCCCTCCTAACCCACCCTGCCTAACACACTAGTAATTAACCCTTGGACATTGGTGGAGCTATATATAGATGGTCCAAAATTCAGTCGGTCAGTTTTGTATGACAGAAATATAACAACACTTCCAGGTTCCGGTAGAATATCTATTCGGACGATTGTTAAAACATCTCTTATGTGGCGTAACTATATTTATGCTACGGTCTTAAGGTTGGCAGTGACTATATAGACGATTCATTTTTGGGGGGAGCCACTCTTCAAATACTGCTGCCATCTAAGGGTTAATGGTTATTGAAAGCACAGTACAAAAAAATTATTAATAGGATATGTCAGGTTAACCAGCGACAAGGAAGGTAGGAAGGAGGGGTAGCCTGTCGCACAACCCTCCTAACCCATTCAGGCTAACTCACTAGTAATTGATTGTTATGGAAAGTACAGGACAACATATGAGTAATAGGATATGGCAAGTTAACCAGCAATGATCAAGGTAGAAGTGGGTGATGGGGCAGTGACCTGTACATGCATGGGTGGAATGAGGTCAGAAAATTAGAACTGTTTGAGTGGGGAACTTTTTAGGGGTGGATTTTAATCATAGTTCTTCATTATTCTGGTATTTCTGAGGGCCATTTACACTTTAATTCCCTAAAATGAAACCTTGTCTGTCTGTCTCTCGTTTTTATTTGACTTCACATTCATAAAACATTTGACGTGATAGAGAAAATGTAATACTCTGTGCTGCCTGAAGTGATGCTGTTTATGTTTTATGCTGCCCTTGTTGTATTGTGCATGATTGCATGAAGGAAAGCATGTATTATTTTTCTTGCATGTTTGTGATAGGGTGTTTGCCAGTTTGTACGCATCATTCCAAACAGTGCTCATGATGACTAGAGAATTGGACCCAACTGTGAAAAGGAAATACTGTCAAAAGAAAGACTGAGAAACATTCTTTAACCCGTCCGCTGCGATTGGCATGGATTTGGCTTTCACTGGTAGCCTGGTAACATATACTTCCAGGTCTTTCTCTGCCTCTGTGGTGGATAGTGGAGTGTTTCCCATGTGGTATTCGTATTCTGGATATCCCCTCCCAAGGTACATGACTACATTTTTCTTCATTGAATTGTAGCAGCCACTTTTTGTTCCATTCCTATAGCCTAGTGATATCTTCTTGTAGGAAATCCGGAGTCAAGGGGTTAATGTGAGAAGGTCAAGATTTCCAACACCTCAGTTATCCAATTTATTTCCCTGGCATTATTTAGATTGGTATGCCGTAGTTTGACTGTAAGAGCTTCATTTAGTTCTCCTGAGTGGCTGTATTCTTGTTATGAACTCTGATTGGAATGATGCGAAAGAATTGACATTAACATCCTGAGTGTTTCTTGGCCAACTCTAATTTTTTTTTAGCACTAACCTTAAAAGTTGTCCCTGAGAGCTCTGTTCCCTTGACCCTCACCCTCACGTCTACCTCCATCCCTGCCTGCCGTCCCTGCCTGTAGGTGAAGAAGCCGGTCCGTGTGGTGGTTAACATGCTGTCTGAGGCCGAGGGACTTGACGCTCTGCTGCATGCCTGGGCTGGGGTAGGGAGTGTGTTCCTGTGTTCCACCAGGACTGTTATACTTTCTTGCCTCCTCTAATAATTACTGAGACTTGTAGTGAACTCTGATTTAACCAGTCCACTGTGATTGGCATGGATTTGACAGTCACTGGTAGCCTGATAACATATACTCCCAGGTCTTTCTCTGCCTCTGTGGTGGATAGTGGAGTGTTTCCCATGTGGTATTGGTGTGCTGGATATCCCCTCCCAAGGTGCAGGACTTTACATTTTTCTTCATTGAATTGTAGCAGCCACTTTTTGTTCCATTCCTGTAGCTTGTAGGGAATCCGCAGTCAAGAGGTTAATAAACTGAACCAATAATCATACAATTGACAGTTTTACTTACAAATTCATCAGTTTTCTTACAAATTCATCAGCATTAATTATCAGGTGATGCTGCTAGTAGAAGTAATGTGGGCAATAGGGATTTTTTGTATTAATGTTAAGTTATTAATGGAAGATAAAGAGGGAAGCAACACTGGCAGAATTTAAGTGGTAGGAAATAGTCAGTTCAAGAAGGGGAGCTGATGAGGTGAAAAGATATTAATAAAAGAGAACAAGGGAAGCAACACTGGCAGAATTTAAGTGGTAGGAAATAGTCAGTTCAAAAAGGGGAGCTGATGAGATGAAAAGATATTAATAAAAGAGAACAAGGGAAGCAACACTGGCAGAATTTAAGTGGTAGGAAATAGTCAGTTCAAAAAGGGGAGCTCATGAGGTGAAAAGCCTTTGACTCTACTCTCCAAAAATGCTATGGTGTTTACAGCAGAGGAGTCAGTTCAAGGGCATAAAAAAAGGAAACAAATGTGTAAAAAAAAAAAGCCTGCTACTCACTGCTCCTAAAAAGAGTTAGAGGAGTGGCCGAAAGATAGGTCAGTGTGAGTAGGACCTCGCCACACGTGAGATGCATACAGGCAAACAAGTCCCTTATGTATATACTTAGCAACCAGGGGGTAAAAGAACTGGTGGCGATGATACAGAACGCCTAAGTTTGAGTGGTTTACGCCCGTTTTGGTAGGCAGGCTGCTTACTCCTGTTTTCTTCATACGTTTCTTTAGATAATAACTTCTCTGGTCTTGTTTTCATGGCATGGTTTTTGTAGTATTGTTTAAAGCATGTTACTATCTGGAGATGAATTATTTGCAGTTTGTCATTATTTTTCTTGCCATGCACTTTAACCTTTCTCCAAGCATGTCACTTTTGGGGGCCATTATTTATAGGTTGTTTGGCATTTTCTGGGCATGGCTTATACTATTTTGTTCAAGGCATTTTATTTGTGGTCATGAAGGGATTGTAGCTTGTCAGTAACCAACACCATACTCTTGCACAATCATGCCCCCCAGTAACCAGCACCATAGCCTTAATACCATGCCCCCCAGTAACCAGCACCATAGCCTTAATACCATGCCCCCCAGTAACCAGCACCATAGCCTTAATACCATGCCCCCCAGTACCCAGCACCATAGTCTTACACAACCATGTCCCCCAGTAACCACCACAACCTTACTCAACCACTTGCCTGCAGGGAGGGGACAACATTCCACCAGGGTACGAGGCTGTGTCGCTGATAGAGGCTCTTAATGGCCCCTCCGCCGCCCCCCAGCAACCCACAGCACCTCCAGCCCATGACAGGTACCTCCAGCTGCCCCAGAATGCCACGGATGCCCCCGCTGAGGCCCTGCCCCGCACTGATACCTCAAGGTATTTCATTTCAGCCTTCCATGATGGCCATTGCTTCTCATGCACTGTAGTTTATCATTAGCTGTTGCTCAGTGTTATTGTTCTTGCTGTTAGATGATCAAGCTTCAGGCAGTGACTATATTACATGCATTGAGGCTTTAACATACATAGTCATCTACAATCTTTACTTGTGTAAACAGATTTATTATTTTCCAAAAGTTTAGTTTTTCCTCTGTGTCTTTCCATGTCCTCTCTCTGCTCCTGCTGTCTTAATTTTCAGGTGCATAAGAGTGGCCTCGGCCAGTTAATAGTTGTCCCACTACACTATAGATCAACCTGTTGCATTTAGTTTAATGATAATAGTAATGATAATGTGTTCATAATTTCTTTTAACTTCATGTAATTTAAGGACTGTTGTGTTTCTTGTGTTTTTATCAAGGTGCTTCATGGAGGGTCTTGGTGTGAGGGCCGGGGCGGGGACGCTGGAGGACTCCACCACTCAGACGGAGCGCCCCCCCAGCGCCTGCGACACCACCACGCAGAGCATCGCCATGCCAGAGGTGAGGACTGACATGGCCCTGGTGTGGCTCCTCAAACAATGGTTCCCTCCATCCTCAAATATAGATTCTTTTTCTATCACATATTCACATTAAATGCAAACCAAGAAAATATTCTTTGCCTTTTTTCCAGCCTTCCTGTCTTCTGGTTTGATGCTGCACCCCTCCAGCCCCCTTCTCTCCCCCAATTCAACTCTGTTCTTGCTTATTTTCCATCCTGCATGTTATACATCATGTGTGACTGCTATCTCCTGCAGCTGTATTCACCATTCTCTCCTCTTAAAATATACTCATATCTTTTGCCTCTGACTCCTGCACGCCTCTCTCTCCTCCCCTCCTCGTCTCTCACCCTCCCTCCCTCACTCACTCAGATGCGCATGTCAGTCCTTTTGGCGCAGGAGTCTGAGGATCTGTCCAAGGCCGACGACGCCCCGGCCGGCAGTCCTTTGGCACCCAGCAAGAAGAAGGCCAGCCAGAAGCACCACCTGAGGGACAAGCAGCAGTTTGGCTCCAAGGACAGCGTCAAGGTGGTCAACGAGCTTGGCGGACCACACAGCCTTGAGGTAGGTGTGTCTGAGTCTGGTCCTCCGCTAATAATATACAAGGCAATGACTTAAGTTTATAAGGGGCCCTGAGTGAAGGCCTTGCTCTGTCTATTATCACTATTTTTCATTTTATTTATTATTTTTTCATTATCGTTTTCTTTTTCTTTGCCCTTGAGCTGTAGCCTTTGCTGTAAAAAAAAGAAAAAAAAGAATGTGGTTCAGTATCGTAGGAATATAATGCATTGTCTCCCCTTCAGATGGTGGACCCGGCGGAGACTCGCAGCCTCCTGGACGAGGACCAGCTGGAGGCCAACCTTGGGGCGGAGTGCAGGCCCAGGCTGGCCATGGAGGACGGCCAGCCAGACCTGCGGGCACCCCAGGCCAAGGAGGAGGAGGAAGAGGACGAGGACGAGGAAGAGGAGGATCAGGAGGATGAAGAGGAAGGGGCAAGTGTAAGGGAGGAAGGAGAGAGAAGTAAGGTTGAGCTGGAGGCGAGGGGGGTTGCCGAGGAGCTGCATTGCCCCCCTTCCCCCTCCACGCCCTCCCCCTCACTCACTCCCCGCAAGGTGAGTCCACACAGCCTAATGCCTAACAGACAGACATGACCTGCGGGAGTATTGTGTTGTGACGTGACCACCAAGTTACTGTCAGTCTTGCATCCCTTACTCTTCCCTTTATTGTTTAAGATAAGCTCCTGAGATGATCACTGCCATAAATGAATTATTGGATTAATGCAGAGGTAATGATGAGTTACAGCACTGGGTTAGTATTTGTAGGATTGCCAGGTTAGCACGCAGTCCAGAAAACCTAACGTGAATTAGTGAATCAGCCAGTATTAGCTTTAGGCTGCACTATGATACTACTCTATATAGAGACATGGACACTGCCACCACCACTGGCAGTCCTGTCTGTCTGCACCACGGGGGTGAACACCACTACTACCATGATGAGGTACACAGGATGCGCACTGTTGGTGGGGGATAGTGTACCCCATCCAATACATGCAGGGACCTTTAGGCACATTGTTATATTGTGGTTGTACTAGGCTGCAAATGCCAATTGAAATAATGGTTTGGCTGGGTAAGAGAATGAACTTCATACATTTAACAGTCTGAGGTCTCATTTATCGTTTTTAACTTTTTAGAACAAGGTAGAGCTTTTAGATTCTTCATTTTTGAACATCAGCATTTGGTAACTGTTGCTGAAGTGACAGCGATTCTATTGTATTTTTAATCATGTAACAATTATTGCATTCATTTTACACCCCCCGTGGAATGCACTGGACTGTAGCTGAAGAACAGTTAGACTCCGTGGCAGGACATCATCATTTAGCAGCCATGTTGAAGGGACAGCTTTTCTATTGTGTCATTAATCATGCTATGGAGAAAAATCATGGAATGTATAATTAGTATAAACATTACCTAGAATCATTTTACGGTTGGTATACAACTTAGAATAGATTTTCATTGTTGACTGAGCATCATAACTTGACAGCCATGTTGTCGAAGTGAGAGCTTTTGTGGTGTTGTGTGTGTGGCTGTTTTGTTTGTGTGGTGAGTCCCCTCAGGCGGCGGTGCGCTGGTTCTGGCGAGTAACTCGGCCCTCCTCTCCCCACACCAGGACCAGGAGAGGGAGCAGGAAAGCCAGGATAGTGAGGAGGTGATGACTGCCACTCCTTGTCACCCGTAGCCCCATTGCCTTCCTCTCTCCCATCTCATTATTTGAGCCTCAGTCTCTGGTTGTGCTGTAGTAAGACCTGTGTGTGTGTGTGTGTGCGTGTTCGTGTGTATATGTTTGCCAGGGTGCACAAGTCTTGTAGGTATCTAGTATTGATGCACATTCTTTGTGGCTGTCATGTAAATACCTTCACCTACTCTGGACCTAATGCAGTTCTCAGTTCTTGGGATTCACCTTTCCCCTACAGGCATTCTGTGTTTGCCAGTCTGTCTTTCCTTCCTAGCACTGCTCACTATTTGCACAGTTGCTTGTATTCAGTATATATGAATGTGTATATGGGTTCTCAAAATTTCCATCACATTTCTACAGTAATTTCTTTTCCAGTTCATGTAATATCATTGATAGTTCTGCAGTATATATTTAATGCCTTTGTCACAATCATGATTCTTAAGACAGTTCAGGTCTTTGCCTCATCTTTGGCAGCATGGTATGTTTCTAAATGTTTATTTCTTGTGCCCAGAGCAAGATGAGGGTAAGGATGATAGTTTATTTCAACCGACCAATCTACTGGGCTGGGTCTGGTTAGTGCATTCAGACAAGCTTGTTTGAACCTCATTTGCCTGAGCATCATTATAATCCTCAGTCTGTTTATGGCAGTGTGTACAGCAAGAGAGGTAGCACTGCCATGGACGGCAGGGCAAACAAGTTGACTCAAGTCTCCAAAGCATGTTGCAGGAGTACAGGCCAGTTTACACACTGCAGTTCTGATTGGAATAGAAATGTGGATTATGAAATGGGTGAGGCTTTGGTATTATTTGTAGGAAATATGGGAATTGGGGTCTTCAATAAATTATAGCTTATTTGAAACATCACTTCATGTTGCTTCTATGTACATCTTCCTTGGTGTTGGCAGGTGATGCATGTTGGTGGGTGTGGATTTAGTTTTCTTTCACAAATGTACTTCGTACAAACCCTTCAGTGTGGTGACGGTTGTGCCTTCCTGAGGGCTGCTGGAGTGGTCCGGCACCAGTGCTTACTAGAGGACATGAACCACTAGATGTTTGCTTGATCACCTCCACTTTTCAGCTGTATTCACACCCAAGGTTTCAGGACACAGGGTGTAGGCGGTTGATGCAACTCTCCACTGGTGTTTTCACCCTACGTGCTTTACTTTCGTTCTCTCCTTGCCACGTTTGATGAATTTACCCAATACACAAAACCACTCCCTGTTAAGCTAAATACAGAATTGTAGTATTTTAACTAGAGTAACTCATCAGTTCCCAAGTCACTTAATGTTAACATTGCCAAGTTTATCAGTTCTGTTGCTTTGTGTGGTTATATTAAATATTTTGGTGCAGGACACATTGGTGTAATTTCGCCTCCTTACAGAGACGTGGTGCACGGAGTCAGCAGTCAGCACCATCCTCACCGAGCGGAGCAGCGCTGAGCCTGACGCAGCAGAGTGACTCCCTGTCCCTGCCCGGCACACCGCTGAGCAACGCCTCCGCCATCAGCCGCTCCTCCGACGCCTCGGTCAGCTCGGCCTCATCCACCCGGGCGCTGCTCTCCCACCCCACACACACCTCCTCAGCAAGTATTGTTTGAGGGGCCGGGGCAGTGCTTGGTCTGGCCTTCTTTAACAGGGGAGGAGTGTAAGCATGACTGACTACCAGATGCTTTTTGTTACTTTTTCATATAATGGCATTGATGCGTCTGCTGAGGCGGCCGTTCTTGTCCTTCAGACAGGCAGCAGTTTCAACAGGCTGCTCCCCTCAAGCTTTTCATTACTCCTCAGATACATTAATATTCTACATGATGTATTTGAATGCAGACAAGTCCCAATTTTATTTACACTTCTTTCCTTTCCTTACAACTCTCTCCCCAAGAGTCACCACTGAACATGGCGTGAGGAAGAGTGCATGTGCATGCTAAATCAAAGGGAGTTAATTGTTGTCCACAGCAACACTACTTTTTCCAGTGCCCTGATGACTATTTAAACTTATTTTCCTCTAGTCATTTTCTGCAAAGGGAACCCCATTAGGTGAAGGCAAAGTTGGGGACATGCATTAAGAAGCACGTGTCCTTGGTGCTCATCTGTCTCATTGGCCCTTGAGCTGTGGTGGGTCACAGCCACTACTCCAGCCACAGGGCAAGTGTGGCATCCAGGGTAGTTTATTTTACCCCAGTCCCCATTTATGGACCAGCTTGAAAAGGAGGATAAACAGCTGGGTGCCAGCTGCCCTTGACTGAGATCAAACTCCGGCCCATGGACTCCTAGCTCGGCCTGCTAACCACATCACCCATAAGGGTGATAAGTAAATTACAGAGTATTCCTTGCCTAGTACAGGTTTCAAACCTAAAATTTGTAGTTTAACATACAGCAGAGATGGAATGCTGTGTCAGTTATATGATTGACATTACGGGGCAAAGTTTACAAGATAACTTGGTTTGACCAGCTGCCTTTCCCACCCAAGATGCCCACCATGAAGCACACCTGCTGCTTCTCTCTTAGCCATTGTTAGTATTATTTTGGTATCCTGGATAAAGGGTTTTCTAAAACAAGATAAATGCTTAGTCCAATAAGTAACCTCAATTTTCACTGGCATTCATGAATTACATTTCAATCTAGCAAAACTAATGTTGTTGATCCTTGACTCTGTGAACTCAAAGACAATAGGAGTGGCAGAGACTTGCACAGGTCATAGTAATGGCTGCCGTAATTAGCCAAAATATTTCTTGTATGTAGTCCTAAATTTACAAAGTACGTATAAGAAAAATTTTAAAGTACTGTTACCAAAGTATTATGTAAACTTTAGCATTGTGATTCTCCATTATGTACCAACTCTTGCAACATTCAGTACTCCCAGTCCTGTCAAGCCTTCTTGCTGATGATCTCCCTCCCAGCCTTTTGCCTTCCTATTTGACTTGCACCTCTTCACAAAGTCATAATTTTGCATTCTCATTCCTAAACCATCTCCAATTCCTCCATGAACTCTGCTTTACTCATTCCATCACTTCTCACACCACCACCTGCTTCACCTCCATTCCACATCTCCTGTGCACCTTTTCATTACTTCATCAACACAGATTCTTTCTCTGGAAATGTAAGTTTTAGGTTGTAAGGTGATATTATTGTGTAACTTGATGACTGGGTGGAGGGATTGCACAGCCTAATGGTTCTCATACTCAGCAGGCATGCTCTGGAGCAGCTGCTGCTGTGAGGGAAATTTGCCATGTGGGGGACAATGAGTGGAGTATCATTGCATCCCAGGTTGTGCTTCCAAGTATTTGTGAGGCTACCATTTAATATCCTTTAGATCTGACTATACACTGTGATTATTATTTTTCACTTTTTGTAATTTTAAAATGTTGTTACTGAAATCTGCATATATTAGAGGTGGTGTCTTTAAAAGCACAAGCTTGTACCTACTGGACATAGTTTTGCCCAGTGAAGTTTGATACGTTGTAATTGTGATGCCCAAACATGTCCAGCACAAATTCAGAAAATAATTCTGCTTGGATCTCACTGCTTCAGTTTCAGCTGGAGCTGCACCTAAAGACAGAACTTATAAACAGACCATTATTATTTACATTTTGTAGAAATGTGCAATGCCACAGGAGTAGCTGGAAGTCCTGGCTAAAGTCCATTTTTAATTTTCAAGTTTGATTTAAACACCGAGTGTTAAGAACACTGTCTTTTAAGTCTGTCACAGTGAATATATTCGTCAAGGGATTTGATTTGCTTCTCCGGAAGTCTTGAACTGTTCTTGTTAAAATGCATTCCTTGATCCCTGAATACTCTGCACGCTCCACGACTCATCCAGCTCATGAAGTCTTCCACTCATTCGTGTACTCAATTATGATAATTTATGAACTGCACGTACCAAGTCTTGAGGATTAGCACATCAGATGTTCTCATGCCATTACCCAAATACAAGTACAGGTAATCCTATTCTTAATTCCCAAAAGGTAGTTTCTTCTTTTCTTAAACAAAATGAAAATTTGTTCTTAAGTGATTCAGAATTTTAGCAGTCATGATTGCAAGGCTAAGCTGTGAAAGTAAGGTCAGTCATGATTGCAAGGCTAAGCTGTGAAAGTAAGGTCATCACACTGGTGGGGCAGATTGATGGTTGGAGGATGCTGGTCTTGTGCATGCCATAATAGTAACTGAATTGTTTTACCCAGAGCTTGTTTTGTTTGAATGTCATAACCACCTCCAATATATCCTGAGGTATCAAGCAAATGTTTGAGGGCCAGAGTGTACTTGTATTTCAGGCCAGCCTTTCCCAGTGCTTAAGAGTGGTTTCCTGAGCTGATATACATGGTGGGAAGACTTTCTGTAATATGGGTTTTATTTTAGATAACGTACTTGTCCCCTCCAGAAAAAATACTCAAATTTTAAATAGGACATTTCAGATTGTGAATAAGTACTCATTGTGTCTGTCCATGTAGCACCTCTCCTACCATGCATGCTGGAGCTATGAGGGGATTTTGTTGACTGAAGTAGGCACCCAGTGCAAGGTGTGTGCCTAAGATTTTATCTTGTTCCGTCTTACCCATCCCCAGACCCCTCTTTAACACTTACAAAACATTGCTTTTCCATGTAACATCCCTATAAGCATAAGCCATGTAATGCTATCAAAAGAAATGTTAGGTTAGTGTTCAAAAGAGACTGGGGAAGGAGTACGTAGTAAAGAAAGGTCAAGTAAGAGGTACCTTGCCCCTCAAGGCAAAGGGCTCTGGCTACTTAGGGCACACCTTGCACTGGGCTCCAGCTTCATTCCATGGCCTCCAGAATGACACCAACAGGCTAGCTATTAATGGGGTAAATCTTGCATAGTGATTAACTGTGTTACTGTATGGAAATTATTGTTCTTGCGCATCACAATGAGGAACTTTCCATTTTCTAAGATGGAAGTGTGCAGCACTGTGCCCGTTGGTTCCTCTGCCTGGAACAGACTGAAAGGCAATACCTTCCTTTGCTTCTCTAAACCAGCCGTTAAGACAGTGCCGTGATGTTTAATTCACAATTAAAAAAGTTTATAATGAAAATCTAGCGACAGCAATGCTCATCATTGTACTTTTTGCAAAACAAAACTATTTGTAGGGAAGGCCTGGCATTTCCAGGCTCTTATTGCTGTTCTTTAACCAAGCAGATCCAAAGGTAGTGAATTTAGGCTTCCAACACGTTTTAATCCACAGTACATAATATTTTAACAATCACTTTGATGCTTTGTTTTTCGAGAAAAGCAAGTTTGATAAATATTTGCACACATTGTTCCAGTAGCCTGTCAGGCACGAGTAATCCTTGTTTATATTATTTTCATAACACTGGCTGAGCAGCAAACACCATACAGCGCTGCCTTCCTGCCAGCATTAAGAATAAAGCAAATAACACAGGTTACTCTTACCTCATAAACTCTCTAGACTGTGTCAACATTAGTTCAAAAATTATTTTTGCCAAAAGTGAGGCCGATACAACTGAAACGTGTGCTTCGTTAATACAATGGTATGGGTCACTTAGCATTGAGCCTCATTTTATTCACCTTTGCATCAGCTTGATAAAATTGCAACATGAAGAAACTAGAGACGTCAAGTTTCCCTAAAAAATATAAGTAGCAATGCTTTCTTAATTGCTATACTTTTTGAGAAATTACTTGAATTATATGAAAGAAATATTTCAGTACTCTGCCTCACAGCTCCAAGAGAAGCAAGGGAGAGGCATCACCTTTCCATCTGCTCCAGCCAGAGGTGCAGTAGAAGTTTTGTGACCTTTTAAATCATACTTCTATATATTGTCTCCAAAATTCAGAGAGCGGGGAATATACTTTCGGTTGTTGGGGCTCTAACCCTCGATAAAGCTGGGAAGCGAGCGATCCACTCATCTAACCCAAGAGGTGTCAGGTGGAGAAGGGGCATAAGGGACAAAGTCATTTTTTTCTAGTTTGCACTATGACAGGCAGGCTGCACAGCACAAGAAGTAAGTTGCAAGGGAAAAGCGACCTTATATTTGGTGCACCAAGGGTAGTTTTTCCCTTGCAACTCATATCTTGTTCCTCTTGGGATGTAGCCTGCCTTTCCCAGTGCACACTAGAAAATGAACTTGTTACTCACACACCCTCTCCTCCTGATGCTTTATATAGCAAGTCACTACAGAAGAACAGGCTACAGTGCTGCCCCACCACACTACCACAACTATTACTAACTTCCACCAGGCATGCCCGCCATACATGCAGCATCCCTAAAACACCTACTTACCGTCCATTCTACAACCTGTGTATTAGTTTTGTCTTTGGTATTAACGGATTCCTTTCATTGGGGACTTGTTGTGCATTGTAATTGTACGTTCAAATTACAAAATATGTCGTCTTATTATTCCCGAAAATCCATTCATCCTCGTGGGTATTCTGTTGTCTCCTGTAATGTGTATGTACTTGTTGCATATTTTTGTAAGTTACAATGTAAACATGGTAAGGGCAGTGGGGGGGTCTTATAAGTTCACTGAATGCTGAGAGATTTATGGATAATAAAATATACTAAAAATCCTTATTTCTTTGAATTTCCAGAATTATATTTGGCACAGCTACCACAGATTTAACAAGACATCTGATGCTTTTAATTCTTTCTTCAAAGTTGAATTTTTAATGCACTACATCACGCTCTGCTAAGTGTACACCTCAAAGAACGGCACCGGGATGACGGAATCAGCAAAATGCCTGAGAAACGACATTCTGTGACAGATGATTTGGGTCATATTCCCACTCAGGCAGGTGGATGCATGCTGAAATCTTACTCATGTTAATTACAGTAATTATGTGCCAAGAAAGATAGCAAGTTATAAGAACAAGGGTAAGTGATGGCATGGAACTAACACCAAAACCAATGCACGTATGACTGTCACCACAGCACACACAATAATTGAATATAAATATGCAAGAGAAAAGGCCTCCCCCAAGACACCAGTGAATGGCATTCCCTTACAGTGAGTGGATCAGGACCTGGCATGTTAAATAAAAAATAAAAACATTTTCTTACATCTGAGGAATTAGTCACCTTGAGTTAACATATTTAGGACTGACTGATTAAATGCGCATGATCAATTTCACTGTCAATACAAAAACTTCCTTTATGTAAGCACAAATTAGGAAAGTATATTATGAAATAAATGGTTGACAATGATGAAAGGAGACTGCCAGTATGAAGCTTGTGTCTGATCCAACACATGCATGGACGCCCTCTACTGAGCCTGTGCTACGCCCGTCACAACCAATCCTAGACGTGGAGGTTACAAAAAATATGACAGCACGATCAAATACTGCACCACAAACATTGACTGTTCCACTCAACCCATGGTTATAATACTTAAGGAGCTCTTCACAAGGCAAGTACTGGAACAGGAAATGTCCCTTCATTTATCTGCAGGAAAGGTTTGTATTACTTTACTTTCGCTCCTTGACCTGCAGACCTGAAAGAAAAATTGTGTATTAGTACACTCCTAACGCTGCCATGTCAAGTGTTAGTGCTGGCGCTGACCACTGACAGGAGAAATGAACCTGCACCTGAGTCCTATGGGAACAAACTAAGCTTCAGTATGCAGTCACGGAGCATCAAAGTCAATTGTGCAATCCACTTTGATGACTTCATCTAAAGCTCCATAATACTTCATATTCACTAAATTCCCAATTAAAAGTCCCCTTTCTAGTAAAGGTCAATGCACTTGATTATTAAGCAAGGATGAGTTCAGTTTTGGAGGCAGATTCACATACAGCCCATGACTCATTAACTAGCATTATTCAGTGTAAAAAGGGAGGCAACTGATTCTTTTAAACGGTTATGCATTGTGGTTGGCTGACCCTTCAGTACTTAAACTTGCAACAATTAAGTTCATGACATGATGGTGAGTGGCCTCTATATATTATAGTCTAGGACTCTAGCTCCTTGGTTATGTGAAGATGATCAAGGAAGGTGTTATATTCTGGCATTGCTATCAGAGAGCAGCCTGTGCTGTAATAGTATTCAGTATGTCTAAAACAATCCCTGGGCACTGGAGGCATATTGGGTTAATAACCTTTTCAAAATCCTCTGTGCATGCCCTGCACTGGGTGACAGCACACATATAACCATGAAAACCAAATAAAATTTGAAATGGCATATGGAAACCACACTGCTCACCACTATCAGGATGGAGGCAGCCATGTGTGCCACTATTCAGGTTGGAAGTTGAGAAAGGGAATCTCTGTATCCCAATAAGGTGCATCTTGGATAGGGATGTAATGACTGTCCATGTTCTACTGTCTTGAAACGCAGATGTGACTGGCATGTGATCAGATGGTGTAGCTATGAACCCTTTCTGCTGTGGGGAATGGGTTACTGATGAAGAATGTGATAAACTCAAGCTAACTCACATGTCCCATTTATCAGTTCATAGGTGACATCAACCAATGTGTGAGCAATATACCAATGTGATTGCCATGTTACCAGCAAGTGGTAACTGGGAACTTAACACAAGACCCAAAGCTATTATAGCTGGCCCAAGCACACACAAACTGGTGTAAACAATGAATGACATATTATTGCAGCTACATTATGCAAATACTTATTCATGGTTCCAAAACTATTCACGCTTACAGGATAAATGAAGTATTCATGCAGGGGATATTTTGCATAACCTGCTACCTGAGCCAAACATGGAAAAATACTGCTGACTGGGATACAACTGGAGAACAGAGATGATGTGAAGGTACTTGCTTCACACAATACTCATTTCTGGTGCAGAAGAAGCACATCAAGCAGAATAATTGATATAAAAGTAGGTACAGAGAGGACGGTACCAAGGTAAGAGCAAGGGGTGTGAGCAGCATGCATGGACTGGATGTGAGAACATTCAAAGAACACCTCAAAGTTGGGTTAGGGTGAGGAGGCATCAGTTTGGCCAAGGCATTACTGAGGCATTCCATCATCAGTGTAATGTTTCCGCCACAGACAGAGGTAAGACATGGTACAAAAGATGCACTATCACGGTGACCAAGTGAAACCAAGGTGAAAAGGGGGCATGGCTGTACAACAGTAAGCTGCATGCTCTGAATTTGGTAGTGGAAATATCAACAATGTTCACCAATAACCCCATTTCCCACTGTGCTACTATGATATCAAAACTTACAACCTTGCACTCAACAGGGATGCAAGTAATTTACTCACCCATCATCAACAAATACTTTTTTGAGGCAGTGGTTATTTCCTCCCATTGCCTCCCAAGTGTGTCAACGCTGTACAATTAAAACTATGACACCTGAGATAAATTTGGGCAATGCAGTACTTGTACACTTGCCGGCTTATTTGTTACTATTAATATTAGAGCACCTGTTTACTGCAGTTCCCTCACGAGAGAGTAAGTCCTCCCTTTGTTCATGCTTCTCTCTTGTCCTTCCTTTGCTCCAATATTTAAAAATGTATTCCTACTTCACGAGGGATGTACTGTTTTCCATGTATACATCACTTAAAGATACTGTTGCATCCACTCCATACACACCACTTATAAATATACTGGCACCTGGCACTTGTCTCCAGGTGAACAAACCACCTCAGGTTTTTTCAGAGGCTTCAAGAGTGGCTCGCAGCTGAGCTCAAATTTTCTGCACCAATATATTTGGTTATATGATATAGTTTTTTTCAGCCTCATCCTAGGTCATGACCTCCTGCCTAAGGAATATGAAGCTGTGTTGGTTAACCACAAAACTGACACCTTGCCACCTTATCATTAACTTGGGGAAATAATAGGGAATTTATTTTTGCATTATTACTTTACTTTGACTCCTTCACTTGTAGACCTGAAACAAAACAATACATCATTAATATAATTATACCAGGAGCTCTCAGGTTGCTTGAAACTAGTAAATTTCCTCACATGAATGGGCAGCTGTCCCATCAAATACCTAATGATTATATGAGCCTTTGAGTTCAATAAGATTTAGGTTTGCAGATTAAGATCAAGCAATGAAATATCATAACTACCAAATCCAGGTTCAGTAATTAAGAATGTTAGCTTTGCCACAACCTCACAGGCAGCGCAGCCAAACTGAAACTGTTGGTGTCCATGTTGACAACAATTCCCGCTCACCACCAATCCCTCTCTACACATTCCCTCCCTCGCTGGCCATTTCCTTCAATTAATCATTATTTTGACATTGCACTTTAATCCCTTAGGTTTGTTTTAGAGTATATTTTTTCCTTATAGGAGTACTAATTGGAATTGTGCTTAGGAATTGGCAAACATATCCTATTTAGGGATTGGAAGGCTCAATTATCATGCTAAGTTGTTTTCCTTTCCCACCGAGTAAAAAAATAAAAAAATAAAATAATAATAATAATCAGAGGATGGAATACCCAGTAAGGAGAACAGCTTGAGTTAACATCATTACCCTCTTGAAAATCTTATGTTAAAACTGCTTAACTTAAACAAAACTCCACCAATCATGAGTACAACATTCTATCACTTGACACTGCCAACTTAACACAGCCTTTACCTTAATCTAGCAACACACACTTATAGTCTTCCAAATATGTCGAGGACGGTCTGGAGTTGGCTCCCACGGGTCTTTTCCTCCCCTCTGCTCTGTCACACAGTTCCAACACCTATCTCTTCCTCTCATATGTAAGCTATAGGTAACATATGAGAGGAAAAAATAGGTGCTGGGACTGTGTGGCAGAGCAGAGGGGAGAAATGGACCCACAGGAGCCAACGCCAAAACAGACTCGACAATTTGATTTCACTATAAGCTACACCCAGTCTCAGGGAGTCACAAAAACAATGTCCACCATACTGCAACAGCTTCACCAGGAGTGCCTTGACGAGTCGAGATGCACCATTTCTTTATACAGTTATGGAACATGCTCTTTTTTTCCCTGATGGGGTTGGACAGGCTATAAATCTCCCCCACTCTTGTCGATCGTGTACTCTCTCCGCCCGAATGTTTATCCTCCTCAAACTGTCTCCAAGTACTCTTTAGTCTTTCAGCTGGCCTCCTCCCTCTACCTCTATGGCTTTTCTGAGTATGAGGAGGGTCATGCACTCAGAAGAGATGCGTAGGAAAAGGTAGAAGGAAGGAAACCAGCTAGAAACTAAAGACCTAGAGCCAGTGTGTGGAGGAAGACATGAGAAGGACGAACATCTGGGAGGAGAGCGTACATGATGGTCAAGAGTGGGAGACTTATAGCCCGGCCAACACCATAAGAAAGGAAGCTGAACAAAAAAGTTATAACAAGTACTATCGCCATACTTTTGTCCACCGGAGGAAAATAACGCAATCAATTACTTTTCTTCATCGATAATAAAATTGATAACAGTTGAAAAAATCACTAATGGTGCTGCTTGCATGATTCACAGTAAGCAAGTTAGGGGTATGGAAATAAAGCTGTTGCCATCGGGTGAGCATTGGTTCTGGCATGCTGAAGCGGACTATAGTAAAGGAATATCTTTATGCACGTGGAGACTGTTGCAGACAAATACACAGCTATCTTATACTCATTGTGACATGGCAGCCCCTTATCAAGCAAGTCACATGGGGTAGGAAGAGTGAGGGTGTGTGTGTGAGGGGAGAAGAGATGTTAATAGTGAGGTGGATTGCAAACTCCAGTCTGCAATTGAGCATTCTGTCATCTGGTACAAAATCCTTTAGTGTCATAATTACTGTATAAAAAAATATATATATACCATAATGGATATTCCAGTTATATATCTTGATCACAGCAGTAAAAATAAATATAAATCAGAACTGTCCTATTATGCCTTGTGTGAATTTCAAGCACAGGGAAGTCAAAGGAAGCCTCTACTCTGTCTACACTCCCTTAGACTAACTCATTATTCATTTAACTATTTTTTTGTGGATTTATACCTAACCACAGTCCAAATCAAGGCTCTTCTTCATGTTGTGTATTATGCCTCTGTATCTACATTCCCTGCAAAGGTTAGTGGCCTGTACCCTGAAGGACCCAGCACTACACTACTCTTGCCTCAAAGCCAAAATGGAGACTAATATAAGAAATTCAACAAGGATTCTAAATTGCCAAGAAAAATCTACCTCTATGGAATCTAAGCTTTAGTATACAAAACAACATAAGGAAATAAAATCCCCAGTGTAAGTCTCATGAATCCTTGTGTATAAGTTGAATTTTTGGAACTTTTTTTAAGGCCAAGATCAACTTTACATGAATACTTTCGCTATGAGATAAATCAACGTTACTCCACTGACTTTCACTGTCTTGGAAAAGACTTTTACACAAGTATATATACATGCAGAATATGAAGCAAATAGCAAATAAAGAACATTGCAGTAAAACCTCATTTAACACAAACCGAGTGATGAATTTGCATTAACACGATCTGAATTTTAATAACAAATAGCACGAGTTCCTCTGGTAACTATATTTTGTGTGAATCAAGGTTCTACTGCAACCTTTATGATTAACCTGGTAGCTGCGGGGATCATGCTTCTTAAAGGCCCCTCTAAGTGAGAAAAATGAGAAAAAATCATCATTCACGCAAACCATTTCATAATATATTATATCAACGCATTTGTGATCAGTTTATGCATCATCTATTTTTGGGGCTTATATCTGGGGAAAAATTTGACCCGTCGCTGGCACACCATAAAGCCACAAATTTGGCCCGTCGCTGCTACTGGGTTAATAACATATAGCATGAGTTCCTCTGGTAACTACGAGTATATTTTGTGTGAATCAAAGTTCTACTGCAACTTATATGATCAAATAAATAAATAAATAAATTAAAAAAAGCCAAAGAAATTAAAAAAAAAAAAAAATAAATAAATCCTCCGTCCTATCCATCTCTGCCTCTAGGGCCGGAGCCAACAACAAGGGTGAGGGGGCATCCACCTGGGGGGAGGGACTGCTTCAGCTTCTCGGCCTTCTCCCGGTCGTTGATCACCAGGGTGTACAGGTACTTGGAGCAGCGCACCTTGAACTTGACATTATCGGGGTTCTTCTTTATCTTCACCGCTGGAAGTGGGAGGAATGGACATAAATCTAATTGCCTAAACCGTCCAGAAACAACAGCTCAGTCATCAGTCATGTACTCAGTCACTTCATACACCTGCACCATCGTATTCATGGGATCACTATTAGCGAATTCTGACTCAATTGCGCACAGGTGATCACAAAGGAAGTTTTGCAGCACCACTACTCCTATTTAACCCATTGGCTGCAGATTTCCTACAAGAAGGCATCAAGCTACAGGAATGGAACAAAAAAAGGCTGCTACAATTCAATGAAGAAAAAGGTAAAGTCATGCACCTTGGGAGAGGAAATCCAGCATACCAGTACCACATGGGAAACACTCCACTACCCAACACAGAGGTGGAGAAAGACCTGGGAGTATATGTAATTAGGCTACCAGTGAAGGCCAAATCCATGCCAATCACAGCGGACGGGTTAACCATTTAGTTCTGCCACCTCAAAATACTAAACATGCCTACATATTATAGTTAACCCTTTCATTGCTAAACGCTCGCAGCGAGCGTTAGGCGTATTTGCTGGTGGTGCTAAACGCTCGCTGCGAGCTCCACCCGCACTCAAATCTCCTGCATGAGTGTTCCAACACTAATTCTCACAACACAGGATTGCCAATTGAGTGGATTCTTCACTAAATTTGGTGGAAAATCATATCAGCCCAGCGCAGCAAATCTACGGACGAGTAAATGGTGGATGTTCTTGCCCAATATAGCTGCATTTTTGCATAGCTTCACCTATCACCTGACTGATTCTTTGACCAAATAGTTGTAAATATTGCAGTTGGCAATACTCCCTTGCCAGAATCTGAAGAAAAGATGTCCGCAGTTCCCTCAATACGGCTGATCATCCCACACGCACCGACGTAAGTGTTAACATTCAACACTCCCTGAACGTGCATGTACGATCGCAAGAGAGGCATACATAACCAACTCCTATAGATCTGGAGCTCCTCTTTCCAATGGTGTTTTTGGATTTTAGCTGTGATGAACAGTTTTTGAGATACAGAAGTTAAGAGACCCCCCATTGGGCTGCCCGACTGCGCCTGAGGGGATAGTCACGTCCGCACCGCACGCAAAGAAAGGGTTAAAGGTCAAACATTCATACTCTGACCATAACATGAAGGCACACATGGTCAGAGGCTAACTTAACCTATGAAAATCTAACATAACCATGCCAGTGTCCCCGATGCATAGGACTCACTCGGGGTGGTGGCTATGGTCTGTGGTGCAGCGGTTAGGTTTGCTCCGGTTAGTTAGTTGATGGTTAGGATATTTTCTAACCATGTGTACCTTCATATTTTGGTAACGGCATATATTTTAGTTCTTTAAATTGGCAGAGCTTTACAGCACCTTTACTGAAAGATGAATAATAAGGCAAAATATTTGAACTGTCGAATTCTGCAGTGTGATGGGTGTTGAACTAAATAAATACCAATAACATGATGGGTGCTAATATAGATAAATATCTGCAAGTTCCCCTTAGTTGTGTAGCTCCCTGTTGAAACACACACACAGTTACTTCCGTCCTCGTAAAGACCAAATACCCTCAAATAAAACATTATTTCTCCAGACATGCCTCCCATTCACCCTTCCAGTTGGCCATCATAAGCAGCACACAAATTATCTTGGGATTGGTTAGTGATTGTATACCTAGAGATTACTTGAGAGGCAAAAGAGTTAGCTGTCATAAGTGGGTACCTCTTCTCTTTAGGGTTTCTACATGCCAGCAAGTCATTTTTTAAGAGTTAATGCTGGCACTACTGCCGACCCTTACCGGCAGTTTAATCCAGGGGTTCACATCTCGAGAAAACATATTCCTCTTACACTCCTCTAAGAACTTTTTATCCCTTAGACGGCAGTGGAACTATGTATAGATGGCCCAAAGTTCTGTCAGTTTTGTATGGCAGAAATATAACAATACTTCCAGATTGCCGTAAAATCTATATATAGATGAGTTAAGTCTTAATGTGGTGTAACTATATTATTTATGCTACAGTCCTAAGGTCGGCAGTGAGTACATATAGACTCATTTCGGGGGAGCTAGGTACTCTTCAAATACTGCCACCGTCTAAAGGGGCTATTACACTGGGCAAATTTTCCATGGATCTTCAGTCAAACCACGATTTCCGCTGGCATGGTTCCAATATTTCCGTAGTTTTCTGACATGTCCACGATCTTCCAAAGCTATGGTAGATTTCACAGAAGGACGACGGTATTACTTAACATCAGTAGTAGAAATTACAAGAAACAAATGAAAACCATGCTAGCGGAAATCGTGGTATAACTGAAGATACATGGAAAATTTGCCCAGTGTAATAGCCCCTTAAGGGTTAACTATCACCTACATGGCAACTCTTTATGGGTGAAATAAAGGAGGGAAAGGAAGGGATATTAGACAATGCAACAAGTAATTTCAGCAACAAACAGAAAATTGTACTATTGAAAAGAAGTGTGTGAATAAGGAGAGGACCGAGGGGAGGAGGACCTAAGAAGCGATACAAAGCATTACAGGTCAAAAGAAGAACGGAAGGAAATAATGGACGAAAGGGAGAGAAAATAAGACAGGATACTCACACTTGGCGTCCTTCCTCCTCGCCGTGAGCAGGAAGTCCTTGATCTCCATGATTTGTTTCGGCTGGGAAAAAAAATAACACGACGCGATTAACATAAAATAAGGCCTCGATTAACACGAACATCTTAATTATTGTTCTCAGTGTAAGTCTTATCTCATTCTTTGTCGACATAGCGTATAATAAACATCATGTAAGGGAGGGAAATTAGGGAGGAAAATAAGGGAAGGAAAAAAGGGAGGGAGGAAAGCAGAGGGATATTGAGGGAGGCAAAGGGAATATGGGAGGAAAAGGGAGGGAAGGGAAGGAAAATACACGTTAGGGAGAAAAAAAGGAAGGAAATAAGGGAGGAAAAGAAAGGGAAATAAGGGAGGAAAGGAAGGGAAATACAGTACAAGAGAGGATGGGTGAGAAATGAGGAAGGAAAAGAAAGGGAAATAAAGTGTGAGGGAGGAAAAGGAAGGGAAATATACTATAAGGGAGCGAAAAGGAGGAAAATAAGGGAGGAAAAGGAAGGGAAATAAGGGAGGAAAACGGGGGGAACAAGTTAGAAAATCAGGGAGAAATATGAGCGGGAAATAATAAAGTCCTTAATAGGGATGAATGTGAAGGGAAATAAGGGAGAGAAACAAAGGGAGAGCAATAAGGGAGGAAAAGGAGAGGAATATGGGAGGAAAAGGAGAGGAATAAGGGAGGAAAGGGAGACAAAATATGGAGAGGTACTTACCATGGTGGCGGTGAGGCAGCGGTCACCTGGAGGAAAAGGACAAATTAAGGGTTATTACGGAGGCCATTAGCAGTAAATAGTATCTCCATTAAGTATTGAGGCGCTGACAATATATAATCAAGGTCTAGATGGGAGAAATTGACGCCATTAACGCCGATGGAGAAGGATTGAAATGGAGGGACGGCTCACCTTCTGCTCGGGGAAGGGGCTGCGGGGAGAGGGAGTCAAGCGAGCGTCTGCATGTAAACATCATCTCAAAACTCTATATAAATAAATTAACCATATTATAATGTATTGGTTGATTTGTACGTTAGATTTATGTGATTTTAGATGGTTCGTAATTAATTTGTATTGGTTAGATTTGTAGATTTGCATGTAAACGTCATATCCAAACTTCATTCATAGTACAACCATGTGTAATATATTGGTATTAATACTTTCTACGTCGGATTTCTATATTTTTAGATACTTTATAAATAAATTATAATGATTAGCTTTGTAAATAAGGCTTCGTTTCCATGTAAAGATCATTTTGCAAACTTCATTTAAGAAGATAATCATAACGAATTTGTCGATATAAATAGTTTGTAAGCCGTATTTCAATAATTTTAGACAATTCACAAATGCTGTATCGTGACTAGTTTTGTAAATAAGAGATTAAGAATATTTTCAGAGTCAAATGAGAATCCACTTCTTCAGCAATTGCGGCGCCACTTTCAAAAACGTCAACAAACTAGGAGCTGTGAACTGGAAGGAAATTTTAAGAGATAAGACAGCACAAGAGATGTGGGATACATTCAGGGGAATAATGAAGGTAATTGTAGCACAGTGCATACCAGACATGGCTATTAGGAAAGGAAGTAGGAAACCATTGTGGTGGACTCAGGAGATGGGTAGGGAAATCAGAGAGAAGAAGAGGGCTTTTAGTAAGTTACAGAACGGTGGGGAGGAAGTTGGCTTGATTAGGTACAGACAGATTAGGGACGACCTAAATACGATTATCAAGAGAAGTAAAAGGGAGTCAGAGATCAAATTAGCTAGAAATGGGAGCAAAGATCCCAAAACATTATTTAGTTATTATAAGGTCAGTGATAGGAAAAATCAGGATAGGATTGGACCTCTTAGGAAGGATGGGGTAGTAGCAGAGAAGGATGAGGACATGATAGAATTATTAAACAAACAGTTTTCCTCAGTGTTTACTAAGGAAAATCTAGGAAGCCTCGGTTCAGGTAGCACAATAGGTAGCTTAGAAGTATTAGATAATATTAACCCCGTAGTAGCGATGGGCCAAATTTGTGGCTTTACCGTGTAGCAGCGGCGGGCCAAATTTGTGCCATGATTTAAACCCCCCAAAATAGATGATACATAATCTGATCACAAATGCTCTGATATATATTATGAAATGGTTTGTGTGAGGGGTGATTTTTTCTCATTTTTTTCGCTTGGGGGGACCATTAAGAAACATGATCCCCGCTGCTATTGGGTTAATATAGAAACAAGGATCATTAGAAAGTACATTTTGGAATTAAATGTTAAGAAAGTAAGTGGTCCTGATGAGAGATATGCTAGGGTACGTAGGGAGGGTGTAGATTGTGTTACTGAGGCACTTAGTTTAATTTTTAATAGGTCACTTAGGTACATAGAGATACCATCAGGACTGGAAGTTAGCTAATGTTACACCGATTTTTAAGAAAGGTAGGAAAGAGGATGTTAGTAATTATAGGCCAGTCAGTTTGACTAGTATAGTGTGTAAGATGCTGGAGAAAATTATTAAGGGTAGTATTTGGGAACATTTAGATCAGTATAGACTAATTAGGGACTCTCAGCATGGGTTTAGATTAGATAGGTCATGTCTTACAAATTTACTAGTTCTTAGAAGACATTACAAAGCAGTTAGATGAGGGAAACAGTAAAGACATAATTTATCTAGATTTTAGTAAAGCTTTTGATAAGGTACCACATAGGAGGTTAGTGCATAAACTGAGGTTGCATGGGATAGGGGGTACAGTAGTGGAGTGGATAGGTGAATGGCTCAGGGGTAGAAAACAGAGTAGTATTAAATGGGACCAAGTCTGACTGGAGGGAAGTGGTTAGTGGGGTATCTCAGGGATCAGTGCTAGGGCCACTTTTGTTCTTAGAATATATTAATGATTTAGATATAGGGATTAGTAGTAAAATATCAAAGTTTGCGGATGATACCAAGATAGCAAGTACAGTACAGAGGGCTCAGGATAATTATAGGATGCAAAGGGACATGGATAGGATGGTAGTATGGGCAGATAGGTGACAGATGGAGTTTAACTCCCAGAAGTGTAAGGTTATGCATATAGGTAAAGATAATAGGAATTTTAGCTATGAGATGGAAGGAATTTGGTTAGAGGCAGTTGAAAATGAAAAGGATTTAGGTGTAGTGATAGATTAGACTATAAAAGTCTCAAAGCAGTGTTTACAAGCTAGAAATAGGGCAAATAGGATCCTAGGGTTCATAAATAGAAATGTTTGCTATAAAAGCAAGGAGGTAATACGTAGTTTATATAATGCATATGTTAGACCTCATTTAGGGTATTGTATACAAGCTTGGTCACCACATTATTGGCAGGATGTTAATTTGTTAAAAGCAGTTCAGAGGAGAGCAACTAGGATGATACCAGCAATGAGGCGCCTGGAGTATAGGGAGAGGTTAATTAAAAGAGCTAAATATGTTTTCATTTGAGAGGAGATGTCTAAGGGGGGATATGATAGAGCTATATAAAATGTTTTCAGATTGCAATTACTTAGATGTGGATACTTCTTTACACTAGAGGAGGGCAACAGGACTAGAGGTCATGATAGGAAAATTAGGAAACAAGGGTGTAGGTTGGATTTACAAAAATATTTCTTTAGCCATAGGGTGGTTGATTTCTGGAATGCATTACCAGGGGAGGCAGTATACAGCAGTAGTTTAAATGTGTTCAAAAAGAGGTTAGATAAGTTTATGGATGAAAAGATTTGGTAGGAAGTAGTAGGTGGGATACAGGGTGGATGACGAGTGCACTAGGCCACTTACTCATCATCATCATCATCAGCATGTCGTTACTGGGCCCCGCCTAGGATGTGCATTGAATTTATGGTATCCTCCGTGGTGCAGTGATTAGCGTACCTACCTTCGTGCAGCTTCCACACTGAGCCTCCTATAGTAGTCCCCGTAGCCACCTCCACCCTCACAGCTCCACTTTCTTTCCATACTTTCCACATAGATAACCACTCAGTCTCCCGCCTACCCACACTTCTCTCCACTTTCTCCTCCAGTTACCCAATTCCACATACAGCTTCTGGTCCATATCCCTCATCCACCCTCCACATAACCTATACCGACATCACCACCATAACTTTAAACTACATTCTCTCAACATCACCTTCCACTTATTCCTCATTCAAACTATCACTCTCATTCCCTCCACCATGGCCTCTCTTCCACCTGTACCAATCCACCCTGGCAGTTCCACCCTCCACACACGTAGCCTACTCTCTCATTTTAATACATTCAGGTGCAATTTAATACTCCACCCAGTCCACCTCTCTACCCTTCCACCCAGAATCACGTTAACAGGGTATTGGAACGGATAAGTATAGAAAAAACAAGTGATTTAATTTATATACGATCACGAGTCACCGGCGTATATAGGGGGGGGGGGCCACTCGGCCATGGCCCCCCCCTTTGGTTCAGTTTTTTTATTTTTTTATCCTGTTAAAATTTGGCGATTTTTTTTTTTTATTGATATTGATTATTAGTTCTCCAAGTCTTCAACATCAGTAATGTGCCCTTCAGAGCCCCCTTCTTACATTAAACTCATATTTAGGCTGATGGGGACCTATTTATAATAGCTAAATTATAGAGCTATTATAAATAGAATAGATACCCATAGAGCCCCTACAATTTTTCGTTCTCTTTCCTGCATTACTTCTCCATACGTTTTCTATCATAAGAAAACCAGCCCATAAAACAGTGTTCTCATTACATACTACATTAGTTAATTCCGTTCTTAAACTGATAGAAGAAAATAATAATAGACTGGAGAAATGTGTTTTCCTGATCTAAAAATGAGTGAAGAGAAGAGCGAAGAGGTGGGATCCGATGACAGTTTGCTGACATCGGCTGACTTTTATGAAAGCTCTAGTTTCTAGGAATGGAAGGCCTGGGGAGGAGCACGAGCCAATCAGAATTCAGAGATTACCAGATTTTCATGTTCCTATTGGCTGGTCGGTTTCAGGAGCGGGCCGCCGGAGGAGCTAAGTCAGTGTTGCCACGCGTAGGGGAAAATCCCTACGGTAGGGGATTTCAGGGCTTTGTAGAGTAGGGGCACCTTCGGTGAAAATCGTCTTTTCGTAGGGGAACGTAGGGGAAAAATTCAGAGACAGACAGACAGACAGACGGCTGACCATTGACGTCTGTAAAGACATTGGAATCAATTATCAAAACTTCTGAAAGCTTTCCCTCAACCTTTGATGTGACATCGTCTTTGGTTAAACATTATTCTTGTGCAAGGTCAAGATACTTTGCCAAATACTCAGAAAATGAAAGAAATGATGTTCTCGCAGATTAGACCCAAACATCCTTCTAGAAAGTCCAGTGGCAGTATCGTGAATGTAAGTATAATTTAATAACTTTTGTTCATTATATTGTAGTATATAATTCTATAGACTCTACTTTTACACACACACACACACACACACACACACACACACACACACACAATATATATATATATATATCTATATATATATATATATATATATATATATATATATATATATATATATATATATATATATATATATATATATATATATATATATATATAATTTTTTTTTTATCAACTGTCAGTGTTTCATACTTTTCTAACAGACTTAGTTAAATAGTGTAAAAGTCTCTCTCTCTCTCTCTCTCTCTCTCTCTCTCTCTCTCTCTCTCTCTCTCTCTCTCTCTCTCTCTCTCTCTCTCTCTCTCTCTCAATTCCTTAATCAGGTGAAATTTAGTTTTATATATGAGCTGATTTAGCAACTGGAAACTTCATATTATCTCCTCAGGAGATAATATGAAGTTTCCAGTTGAGATTTTTAGTGAAGGACAGTCCTAGGATGTCTAGGGTAGAGGAAGAAGACAGTTGTGTGTCATATATATATATATATATATATATATATATATATATATATATATATATATATATATATATATATATATTTTTTTTTTTTGTTTCCCCAAATACAAATTGTTCAAAAACTGTAATTCTTATTTTACCCGGTATTTATAGGTATACGTAAGCTTCTTTAAATTGGTTTACCATTAATATATATTAATTGTGCAATATACCGATCTTGAGACTACAAAGTAACCCTTAAAATGCTTCATTTTAAAAAAAATATTCACCAAACCCCCAACTCTAGAGGCTCGTTTTGGTCGCTGCTCACACATTGAAAAATCCTAGATTTATTCCTATGGGCCGGGTGACTATGGCCCCCCCCTCTCCATGGATCTATATACGCCACTGTCACGAGTGGTAGTTTTAGGTTAAGTATCGGTAATATCGCGAGTCTGTTACAAGTTCTCATCAATTTGTTTTTTTCTTATAGTATTGTTAACAGGTAGCATATCATTGTTACATTGCATTTCTTTTACCTCCTTTCATGTCTATCCTTCCATGTTTCCTATCTTTCTATGTCTATCTTCATCTCCCTACACACACACACACACACACTGAGACACCCTATAACAAGCAGTCAGGGTGGGCTTTATTCGTGGTTATTCTTATTAACTTCTCGATTATTTGGATTAAGTTTCTCATATACTTATAATGCTAGCTATCAAGTTGTCGGTATCGATAAAGTGAAGTCGGGAGTATCGAAATTACGGCCATTTTCTCATTTATTTTGGGGCTCACTCACCCACATTAAAATTTTGATATGGCTTTCGTAGAGGTTGACGGCATTCCCACGGCCAGTTTTATAAGCCTAGTAATAGTTTGATAAGGCTACTACACTGAGAATGTGAAGAAAACACTCATGAGAACCCGTCTAATCATCTTCGTGGCTTTTGGATATATTTATAGTGAGATCAAAGCATCAAAGAAAACGAGACTATAGACTTGCAGACCCCTTGCGTTCATATGTTGGAACTGTCAGACGCCTCCACCACTCACATTAAAACTTCCTATTTCCAAAGGCCGAAACGATCACTCGGGTTCTATTGATCGATTTTAGTAGGTTCACGGTACAGAAGAAAGGTCAAACTACCACCAGGGTCATAAAACTACCCCTGGAAATGCCCACAACTCCCACGAAAGCCTTGTCAATTGTGTACTTGGGCGCCGTAGGTAACTTACGCGCCCATCATGCACTAAGACACATTTTTGGTCACTTATTTTACGAGAGGTGTCAAACGCGGATTAGTCAGTCTCGCATCATTGTATTCCCGTCAAGATCACTGTCACTATATTTTCTTGTGCTGGTTCGTTCCTGTTACACGTGGAGCCGCGGGGAGGTATTTAGAAACGAAAGTGAAGTGATTGTGTTTGAAGACGCGAAGATTACATGTAACAAGCACGTGTCCGCTATCATGATGTCAGGAGGGTTATAAGGTGAATGCTGTTTGATTTGTTTTATTAGTAATGGGTAATAAGAAGGGTGGGTACGAGGCTTCCTCTGTGGTTTGCTTTATCAACTATAGTATAAAGGGGAGTATTAGAATATTACAAAGAAAAACATTATAGCCGGAAGCAAAAGGGGTTGATTTGATTGTTCTTCTTGGCTAGTTATATATTCAAACCTAGCCTTCCCTTCGTTACAAGATACATGGTGTTGACTTAATATAAAGACGTGTCATATATAGGAAAGGAAATCGCTACGAGTCAAAATACAGTAGGAAGCATAAGGGATATAATTTTCCTAGGCTAGTATGGCTATATACTCCACTCTAGTCTTCCCTTCATTATAATACGATAATTATTATAAAGTGGGAATGAATTGGAATGGGAATGGGAAAGTTTAATATACGTTGTCATGGTGTGTGTGTGTGTGTGTGTTCCAGAGAGAGAGAGAGAGAGAGACGCTGTCGCTAGGTGGCTGTCTGGCTTTTGTAATGTAATTAAGGTCGAGAGACACGGGAGTTTTTTGCTCTGTCAAGTCTCACTAACTTTTGTTTCCTGTAATTTCTCTAAAGGGGAAAAAAGTTTGTCTCCTCTAATTTCTTGAGTACGAAGATGATGTTTTTCTCGCCTTCCTGCCCAAGCCTTGTTCCTCGGGGCAATTATTATTAAACATATCGGCGTCCAGGCACACACATTTATTTAACAAGGCTCTCCATCAAGCTTCCATTATCGATAACGTCAAATACAGAGGTGATGTTTGAAGAGACGTACCAATATTCTCAAACATTTCAAGCCGTGCATACCTCCCGAAATTGACCTCTCTTTTGGTCACTTCTGAACTTTTTTTATAGGGGTGATTATTTTTTTCTCATTATTATTATTATTATTGCCCTTGAGCTGCTTACTTTACTGTAAACATGATAATAATAGGAAAAAGTGACAAGGGTTTCGTAGGGATTAAGATGGGCATTTCCAAGGGTAGTTTTATGACCCGGGTGGTAGTGTAACAAAGCTTCTGGACCATGAACCTTGGGAAATAACTGATGTGAAGGGTGGAAGGTGTCTGAGAATAGCAACCTTATAGTTTTTATCACAACCAAATCGTATTCATTGATATTTGTGATTATTTAACGTAGCTAAGCATTATTAGCTGAAGGAGGAACGGCACTGGTTACTGAACTCGTTGAAAAATAACCTCGAGAGTCGTAACCGAAGATAAATACTGCTATGGTGTATTGTGTATAGTATATTATAATACAGAAAATACTGCTATGGTGTATTGTGTTGAGTCGTAGCCTAATAGAAAATACTGCTATGGTGTATTGTGTTGAGTCGTAGCCTAATAGAAAATACTGCTATGGTGTATTGTGTTGAGTCGTAGCCTAATAGAAAATACTGCTATGGTGTATTGTGTAAATTCATAGCCTATTAGAAAATAACATATCCCCATATCAACATTTCATTTGTGTTTATTAATATTCATAGCCTAAAACCATTGCCTTTGTGTTGTGTGTGAAATAACGTGAGAGATATATATTGATGTCGTAACTTAATATTGGCACGCCGAGAAATATTGCCTCATACATATTGCGCATCTAAATCTATTGTCGCAACTGCTGAAGCCCGTGTTCTGACGCTTTCGGCTCGGACAATTAATATTTCCAAAGTCCACAAAGGAGATTAGTCACGTTCTCATGAGTGTGTCTACATTCATGGCAGAAACCTTGCCCGAACTGTCACTAGACTCGTAAAACTAATCATGGGAAATTCTAACACAACCTCTACGATTGATGATTCCACCTCTCACCAACTATTTCCAAACGTCGAAAATATGAGTAGGGTTCTAATGAGTGTATTTTGATTCATGGTTCAGATAAAGGGTCAGACTACTAGAATGGAGCATAAACTACCCCTGGAAATGCCCACAACTCCTACGAAAGCATTGTCAAATGTGTGCTTGGACGCCGAAGTGTTTTAGAAATATGAGCTGCTGAGCCTCGTGACGTTTGAGAATATTGAACTAAAACTCTGAGCCCTGGAAATTGCTAACAGTACAAACAGATCATAGCCTAGCATCCGCTCCCGAAGCCAGACTGAGTGACTTAATGATTAATTCTGTACTCGACCACATCCAGTTCTCATCTTAATGAATTGATAGAGAGTACAAAGAAAAAAAAAAGTGGATCTGGGAGCTTCTGAAACTATATGTTGACAGCGCAGTTCCAATTCTCAGCTAAACGAATTGATAGATAGATATAGAGATAGTACAGCCGGGAGCGCTCAACATATATAGAGACTTGCCTACGTGTCCTGAGGGGCTTTAACCTGAGATTGTGTTGGCTTTGTAAATTGTGGCGTTTCGAGTATTGGCTGTACACGATATATTGTATTCTGGTGTTGGGGTCACACGCTAGCGCCTCCAGCCTTCAACACGACGACTGTTGAATTGTATAATAGGCTTCCCCTGAGGTCATTTGTGTCACGAGAGAGAGAGAGAGAGAGAGAGAGAGAGAGAGAGAGAGAGAGATCAAAGAGCATTACTCTCCCCCTCTCTCTTTGTCAAGGGAATAATAAAAATAATAATAATAATAATAATAATAATGATAATAATGTACTGGTGGGAAAGTTGTTGGAGTACTCTAGTAACTTGAGTGACGTTCGTGGTCTCTCTCTCTCTCTCTCTCTCTCTCTCTCTCTCTCTCTCTCTCTCTCTCTTAAAAGTAAGACCCTACTTTAAGTCCTTTCATAATGTAATAGTTTGTTGAGAGCGTTTTCATATTATTCAACTTTTTATATTAACTCTCTTTTTCGTATGCTCTTTCATAGTATATTCTTAGCTTAATTTTATAGTGTCCATTTTTATATTATTCGTTGTTCCTTTTATTCGTTTTATGCCCTCTTTATTTATTATCCCTTTTCATCATTATTATTCGTTTCCTGTTCTCCCTTCCTTTCTATGTTATTTCTCTTCTTCCTTTTCGTGTTATCATTATTCATAGTATCATAGTATTCATAGTATAGGCTGGAGTAGGTAGGAAGACACCTACCGAACGGGCGCAAGCCACTCCCGGTGAGGTATATATGGGAGGTGAGAAGGGAGCTGAAGCCCTCCAAAGACCCTTCCCATGTCCCATGTCCTCACTAACCGTTTCCCTATTGTCTCACCAACACCGGAGAGTAGTTCAGCATGCTCTCTAAAGACAGATCCTCTCTTTATCCACACCACACTACATTCACATAACATATACACCTTTTTCCAAAATTCAAAATTCAAAATGGCTCAATTAAGCAATGCCTCGGAGTCCCCGCCTGGGGGGGGGACCACAAATTCCCCCAGGGAGGACTCCCCTTCTGGCTGCCGACCCGAGAGGTGTTTTGATAACTCCTCGAACCTCTTTCTTCTCAATTTCTGCAACATTCGCGGTCTTCGCTCTAATTTTCATTCTGTGGAACATCATCTCTCCTCCTCTAAACCTCACCTTCTCTTCCTTACCGAAACACAGGTTTCTGAGGCTACTGACAGCAATCTCTACTCTGTTCCCTCTTACTATCTCTATCCTAAATTTCAATCCAAAGCTGGATGTTGCGCCTACGTTCGCAACGACATCACTTGCTCTCGTGCCCACGACCTTGACTCTTCTGAATTTTCCACCATCTGGTTAAGACTTCACTGTCATTCTATTACTAAATACATCTGTGCTGTTTATCTCTCACCTAACTCTACCAACTATGTAAAATTCTTTGACTATTTGAATTCTAAAGTGGAGCACATCTTGAACCACTCTCCCTTCGCTGAAATCTCCATCTTAGGAGATTTCAATGTTCACCACCAGCTTTGGCTTTCATCCTCTTTCACTGACCATCCTGGTGAACAAGCCTACAACTTTGCTATCCTCAACGACCTAGAGCAGTTGGTCCAGCACCCTACACGTATTCCTGACCGTCTTGGAGATCGGCCCAACATTCTAGACCTCTTCCTTACCTCAAACCCTTCTGCTTATTCTGTCAAACTGTTCTCTCCGTTGGGCTCCTCCGATCACAATCTTATTTATGCATCCTGTCCTATCGCTCCTGTACATCCTCTGGACCCACCGAAGAGGCGATGCTTCTGGCATTTTGCTTCAGCTCGGTGGGACGACCTGAGGATGTACTTTTCCGATTTCCCGTGGAATGATTATTGCTTCCAGGATAGAGACCCCTCTGTGTGTGCTCAGCGCATCACAGAGGTGATTGTCTATGGAATGGAGGCATACATTCCTCGTTCTTTCTCTACTCCTCACGCTAAAAAGCCTTGGTTTAATCACGCTTGTTCTCGTGCTGTCAATGATAGAGAGGTAGCTCACAAAAGATACCAGAGCCTTCAAACTAATGCTAATTATGAACTTTACATTTCTGCCCGAAATCGTGCCAAATCTATTCTCCGACTAACCAAAAATTCTTTCATTAATAGAAAATGTCAAAACCTTGCTTTCTCTAACTCTTCCTGTGACTTCTGGCATCTAGCCAAAAACATCTCCTCCAACTTCACTTCTTCATCTTTCCCTCCACTCCTCAGTCCTGACGGCAACACTGCCGTCTCATCTATCTCTAAGGCTGAACTCTTCTCTCAAACTTTTTCTAAAAACTCCACTCTGGACGATTCTGGGCATATTCCTCCTACTCATCCCCCCTCTGACTCCTTTATGCCTGTTATAAAGATTCTTCAAAATGATGTTTTCTATGCCCTCTCTGGCCTCAATCCTCAGAAGGCTTATGGACCTGATGGAGTGCCTCCTATTGTCCTTAAAACTGTGCCTCCGTGCTGTCACCCTGCCTGGTCAAACTCTTTCGCCTCTGCCTGTCAACATCTACCTTTCCTTCTTGCTGGAAGTATGCCTTCACACAGCCTGTACCTAAGAAGGGTGACCGCTCCAATCCCTCAAACTACCGTCCTATTGCTTTACTTTCTTGTCTATCTAAAGCTTTTGAATCAATCCTTAACCGTAAGATTCAAAAGCACCTTTCCACTTCTGACCTTCTATCTGATCGCCAGTATGGGTTCCGCAAGGGGCGTTCTACTGGTGATCTCCTAGCCTTAACTGACTCTTGGTCATCCTCTCTTAGCCGTTTCGGTGAAACTTTTGCTATTGCGCTGGACATATCAAAAGCTTTTGATAGGGTCTGGCACAAATCTGTGCTTTCTAAACTACCCTCCTACGGTTTCTATCCTTCTCTCTGTACCTTTATCTCCAGTTTCCTTTCTGACCGTTCTATTTCTGCCGTGGTAGACGGTCACTGTTCTTCCCCTAAATCTATTAACAGTGGTGTCCCACAGGGTTCTGTCCTATCTCCTACTTTTCTGTTGTTCATTGATGATCTTCTTTCCAAAACGAACTGTCCTATCCATTCCTACGCCGATGATTCCACTCTGCATTATTCAACTTCTTTTAATAGAAGACCCACCCTTCAGGAACTTAACGACTCAAGGCTGGAGGCTGCAGAACGCTTAGCCTTAGACCTTACTATTATTTCCGATTGGGGCAAGAAGAACCTGGTGTCCTTCAACGCCTCAAAAACACAGTTTCTCCACCTATCCACTCGACACAATCTTCCAAACAACTATCCCCTATTCTTTGACAACACCCAGCTATCACCTTCCTCAACACTAAACATCCTCGGTCTATCCTTAACTCAAAATCTCAACTGGAAACTTCATATCTCATCTCTTACTAAATCAGCTTCCTCGAGGCTGGGCGTTCTGTACCGTCTCCGCCAGTTCTTCTCCCCTGCACAGTTGCTGTCCATATACAGGGGCCTTGTCCGCCCTCGTATGGAGTATGCATCTCATGTGTGGGGGGTCTACACTACATCTGCTCTTCTGGACAGAGTGGAGGCAAAGGCTCTTCGTCTCATCAGCTCTCCTCCTCATACTGATAGTCTTCTACCTCTTAAATTCCGCCGCAATGTTGCCTCTCTTTCTATCTTCTATCGATATTTCCACGCTGACTGCTCTTCTGAACTTGCTAACTGCATGCCTCCCCCACTTCCGCGGCCCCGTTGTACTCGACTTTCTACTCATGCTCATCCCTATACTGTCCAACACCCTTATGCAAGAGTTAACCAGCATCTTCACTCTTTCATCCCTCACGCTGGTAAACTCTGGAACAATCTTCCTTCATCTGTATTTCCTCCTGCCTACGACTTGAACTCTTTCAAGAGGAGGGTATCAGGACACCTCTCCTCCCGAAACTGACTTATCTTTCGGCCACCTCTTTGGATTCTTTTTAGGAGCAGCGAGTAGCGGGCTTTTTTTTTTATTAATGTTTACTTTTTTGTGCCCTTGAGCTGTCTCCTTTGCTGTAAAAAAAAAAAAAAAAAAAAAAAATCTTGTTCATTTTATACCATCTCCATTATCCATTTTCATCATTATCTCTTTCTAATCTTATATTCCTTTTCGTATTATTCCTTTGTTATCCTTTTTCTCTATGTCTCTTTCGGTATTTCTCCCTCCTACAGCAGTAACATAAGAACAACAATATCCCATCTATGTCAGTCACATTTTCCACTAACACATTAATATATTCGAATTCATGTTAAACCTCTCCATATTTCATCCCTACAGCATCTTCCTTATCAATATTCTCTCTCGGTGTTTCTTCCTTCTATAATGTAGCACGAGATAACAATGTTCCCTATCCCTTCCATGATTATATAATTTCACAAAAACACATTACCATATCCGTTTCCCGTCATACCGTTTTGTAATTATTTCCCCTTCAGCATTTTCCTTATCAATATTCTCTAGGTAGGTATGTCTTCCTTCTATAATGGTAACACGAGACAGCAACGTAATTATGTCCAGTGTCTATATATCTCATTTCTCAAACACACATCAGGATATCCGATTCCCGTCATGCCGTTTCCTAATTACTTCCCTTTCAACATCTCTCCTTCCATACTATCACTTTTTTAAATCTCTTTCGTTATGTCTTTTTCCTAGTAACATGATATCAACGTTGTCCATTTCATTTTTTATCTAATTTCACAAACACATTGCGTATCCCATCTCATGTCATTCCTCCTCATATTTCCCCCTTCCAGCATCTTCCTTCTCGGTATTTCTCTCTCGTCATGTCTCTTTCCTCTTGTGTTTTCAGCTTTATCTAATTTCCCACTTAACACATTACTTATCCTCTCGTATTTCCATACTTACTTCTTCAGCATCTCTTATATTATCCTTTTTCAGTGTTTCTTTTTCAGTGTTGTCCTTTCCTGTTTTGTCTCATTTCCCACTAACAAATTACGTATCTCATATTTACATACCTTTTCTTATTTCTCCCTTTCCTCATCTTCATCTCCCTTATATAACAGTAACACTAGAGAGCAATGTATTCTATCCCTCTCCTATTTCCTCTCATTTCCCACTAACAAATTACGTATCTCATATTTACACACCTTTTCTTATTTCTCCCTTTCCTCATCTTCATCTCCCTTATATAACAGTAACACTAGAGAGCAATGTATTCTATCCCTCTCCTATTTCCTCTCATTTCCCACTAACAAATTACGGATCTCATATTTTCACATCTCTTATTTCTCCCGTCCCACATCTTCATCTCCCTAATATAACTGAAATACCTGAGAGCAATGTAATCTATCCCTTTCCTGTTTCATATATCATTTCCCACAACACATCACGTATCTGCTCTCACACCAAACCTTCTCATCTCAGCCCCCTTCAGCATCTCCCTCCTGGACACACACGATTGCGCCAACATCTGGAGGACACACACACATACGCATGCTTTCTCCCTCTCCCCCCCCCACCCACCCCCAGCCGTGATGATACGTAGGCTTGAGTTCATCAATTCACGGATAGTTAGTAATTATCTGCCCCTGCACCGTCTGGCTGAATAGATTAGTAAGAGAGAGAGAGAGAGAGAAAGAATGGTGTGACTATCAATCAGTCTCTCTCTCTCTCTCTCTCTCTCTCTCTCTCTCTCTCTCTCTCTCTCTCTCTCTCTCTCTTCTTTCTTTCCTTCCTTCCTTCCTTCCTTCCTTCCTTCCTTCCTTCCTTCTTTCTTTCCCTCTTTCTTTCTCTCTTCCCTTTTCCTCTCTCTCTCTCTCTCTCTCTCTCTCTCTCTCTCTCTCTCTCTCTCTCTCTCTCTCTCTCTCTCTCTCTCTCTCTCTCTCTCTCTGTCTGTCTGTCTGTCTGTCTGTCTGTCTGTCTTTTCTTTCCTTCCCTTCCCTTCCCTTCCCTTCCCTTCCCTTCCTTCCTTCCTTCCTTCCTTCCTTTCTTCTTTCTTTCCCTCTTTCTTTCTCTCTCTCTCTCTCTCTCTCTCTCTCTCTCTCTCTCTCTCTCTCTCTCTCTCTCTCTCTCTCTCTCTCTCTCTCTCTCTCTCTCTCTCTCTCTCTCTCTCTCAATAATAAAACTCAGGTGCAACTGGAAACTTTATTTATTTGTGTTTAATGAAGTAGTTTACAAGTAGACGAGGGACATGACGTACAGGTAAATATTAAGAGTAGATGGCATTCACAGCTTCCGAGTCATAATAATAATAATAATAATAATAATAATAATAATAATAATAATAATAATAATAATAATAATAATAATAGTAATAGAGGAAGACAGGCTTAGCTTAACACGACAAATTATTCGTTAGTTAGTGTTCATTTAAATCCCTTAAAATCATAAAACCACAGCGTTAGAAAAAGCTATAGCGTTGATTCTAAAGGTATAGTCAGTGCATTGCTAACCATCTCTCTCTCTCTCTCTCTCTCTCTCTCTCTCTCTCTCTCTCTCTCGCAGGCGGTAAGGGTTATTTTTTTATACATAACTTATTTTATACAGATTTTTTACAGGTTTCTTTTTTACACACTTTTTACAATGCTCGCGCGCCGCTGCCGTGTGCCCGAGAGCTAGGGCGGCGGGGGCGGGATGGGATGGGGAGGGGGAAGGAGGACGGAATGTGGGAGGGGGAAGGTGGGAGTGGAAGGGGGGACGGGTAGGCGGGGGGGGGGGGGGGTAGTGACTTTCCCGCTGCCAGATGGAGTGCTACTACTTATGTAGGAGCTCTGGAAGGAGCTGCCTCGTACAGGCCTACCGGCCTCATGCAGACTCCTGCGTTCTTATGTTCTTATGTACTTCTACTACTACTACTACTACTACTACTACTACTACTACTTTTTTTTATTACGGGCCTCCATCCATTAGAGTTGCGTTGTGAGCGGTATCTTTTCTCGTATCCTTTCACAAAGCAATTCATTGGCCAATGACTGTGGCCGACAACTACTACTACTGCTACTGTTCTGTTACGGCTATTTTCATTCCTCCTCCTCCTCCTCCTACTACTACTACTACTACTACTACTACTACTACCACCTCTCACCCCCCTCTCTCCCCTTCCCCAGGTTGGAGGAGGGACCCTTGCCTGCGGCGCCTCGCTCGCTCCGTCGGCGCCGAGGGACAGCTCCTGCGGCGGCGCTGAAGGTCCCAACGTCCAGGTAAGTGTTCGTAGGTAGACAGGTGAAGACAGGTGTAGACAGGTGGACTGGTGGAGATCGGTGGAGAACAGGTGGAGACATTGGGACAGGTGGAGGTAAGGTGGAAATAGGAGGACAGGTGGAAACAGGTGAACAGGTGGAGACAATTGGACAGGTGGAGGACAGGTGGAGTTAAATGGAGCTATGTAGAGGACAGGTTGAGACAGGTGAAGACAGATGGAGGACAGGTTTTGGGTGGACAGGTGGAAATAGGTGGACAAGTGGAGACAGGTTTTTGGGTGGACAGGTGGGGACAGGTGTATGGCTCTGTTTTTTCTCCTTCATTTTGTTTGTTGTTGTTTACTTTTCTGCCCCTCTTCTTCATTTCTTGCTTTGTTTTCGTTTTTTTTTCTCATAACTAACTTTGAATTGTTGGTAGCTGTTTTTTTCTTTTTTTTCTTTCATAACTTTTACATTTTCGTATTTTTTCATATCCTTATTTTTTTTTTCTTTTGTTCTCCTATATTTGCTTTCTTTTAATTTTTTTCCATTTCCTCAATTTTCTCTACTTTTTTCAGCATTTCAGTAATTTCTTTTTCATACGTAATTTTTCCTTTTTTCTGTTCTCCCTTTTTATTTTTTGTTTCTATTATTTTCTATTTCTCCTTTACCCTTTTCCCACATTTTCCTCTATTTTCGTATCATTTTCATACTTGTCTTCACATTCAGTTTTTATTCCAGTTTCTCTTCTTCGGTTGTGTATATATATATATATATATATATATATATATATATATATATATATATATATATATATATATATATATATATATATATATATATATATATTTTTTTTTTTCTCTTATTTTTTTATTTCTACTTCATTATTTTCCCAGATTTTTCCTTTATTTTCTTAGGTATTTCAATCTTCTTTTTACACACCACACTTTACCTGTTTCTCTCATTTGGTTATATATATTTTTCCTTTTCTTTCTTCATTTTTTTTTTGTCTTGAAGTGATAAATAGTTTAACCCGCGCAGGTAGACGGGTCGGCGCGCAGGTATAGACAGGTCGGCGGGCAGGTAGGCAGGTCGGCGGGCAGGTAAATAGGTCGGCGGGCAGGTAGGCAGGTCGGCGGGCAGGGAGGCAGGTCGACGGGCAGGTAAAGAGGTCGGTGGGCAGGGAGACAGGTCGGCGGGCAGGGAGACAGGTCGGGGCGCAGGTAGATAGGTCGGCGCGCAGGTAAATAGGTCGGGGCGCAGGTAAATAGGTCGGCGCGCAGGTAAATAGGTCGGCGCGCAGGTAAATAGGTCGGGGCGCAGGTACGCAGGTTGGCACACACACAAGTCATCTGTTTAATTTTCCTTTCTTTCTCTTTAATGTTTATTTTTTTATTTTTACGATTACTACCTCCACTTCACATGCCTTTTCTTTCTCCTCCTCTTTTTTTCTTCTTCATTTTCATTTCCTTCTTATTTTCATTTCCAAGGTATTGAGGCAGACAGGTAACTACTCAATGCCCCTTGGATAATAGTTATGTACAGTGATTTCACCTGCTGTTGTTTTTAATGTCTTATTTATACTACTCATTTTTTCCCTCTCTCTTTCGTTTGATAAGTCGTGTATAGCAGTGTGTATGTTTAATGTTATGTATTATGTATGTTTAATGTATTCTTTTTTTTAGTCTTGAATCTTCGTTGTAGTCAGTTTACTCGTTTATATTCTTTGTGTATTTTATTTATTTTTTCTATTTTTTGTGTTGTAAAAGAAAATGGTTTGGGTGAAATGCCGTTGGAGGTGACATGTTGCGGACGATATATTTTTTTTTTTCTGGTACTACTCTGAACGCGAGGGATTTCTTTCCTTCTTGCATTTCTCTTTTGTATTCTTTGGTTACGTCGAAGATCCTTGCGGCGAAGTACCACACTTTTTTTTTTTTTTTCTGATGCAAGAGAAACAAAGATGGTTGATGTGAGTTGGACATTACATTGCCCTGACTTTTCTTTTTACTCGTTTCTTAGAAGTTAGTGAGGTAAAAGAGGCAGACGAAGTACTTTTATCACGTTCAGAAAAATAGTGATTGCTGGAAGTCAGAAATGGAGTCGTTTTTAGGTATTTCTTCTCTCATTATTTCTGCACCTGAGTGATTTTTTTTCGTTCTTTCTTTCTCGTATTTCTCTGTTGTTAATTTTTGTTTCACGTTGAAGATGCTTGAGGCGGCGAAGTCCTACTCATCTTTATTTTTCTGATGTCAGGGAATGTAAAATGACTGATGTGGGTTGGACGTTACTACTCTTTCTCCTACTCCTGCTAATTTTCTTCCTCTGCCTTTTTGTCCTTGACTTTCTCTTCTTCCTTTTCCTCCTCTTTTATCTCCTATTTCTTCCTCTCTACCTTTCCTCTACTCCTTCTTTTTCTCTTCTTCCTTTTCCTGCTCTTTTTTCTTATTTTTTTTTAATATACTACTACTCCTATTTCTTCCTCTCTACTTCCTTCTCTTTTCTTATTTTCCTTTTCATCTTTTCCTTCTCCTCCTCCTCCTCCTCCTCCTCCTCCTCCCGCTACAGTACTTGACTTTTCTTTTTTTCTTATTTCTTAGCGGTTAGTTATAAGAGACAAGCGAAGGGGAAAACAAGAGAGCGGAAAAAAATAATAGAAAAAATAATATAAAATAATAGTGTTTGTTGCATTGTTAGTGGACTTTTTCTTCTGATTTCTTAGAAGTTAGTGACATAGGCTGTAAGAGGCAGGGGAAGCAGCACTTTTTTCCACGTTAAAAGAAAAAACAAAACAATAACTAGTGATTGCTGGAAATGTAATCTTCTTAGCTATTTTTTTTCTCATTGTTTATGCGGCGGAGTGAGTTTTTTTTCTTCGTTTTTTTTTTTTTTTTTTTTTTTTCTTGAAAGAGTTAATTTATTATGGCGAAACACGTATAGTTTTCGATGTGTGACTAAACGGTAGAAATGGAATGGAAAATGTCATTGTCTGGCTTTTGTTTTCCCGTTTTCTTTTACAATTTTCTTTGTTTTTTGTTAGTTTTCTTCTTGTTTTTTTTTTTGTATATTTTTGAGGCAGTTTTCAATGTAAGAATAAAGACTTGAAATAATGAAGTAGAAATGTCATTGTCTGCCTTTTGTTTTCCCGTTTTCTTTTATAATTTTCTTTGTTTTTTGTTAGTTTTCTTCTTGTTTTTTTTGTATATTTTTGAGGCAGTTTTCAATGTAAGAATAAAGACTTGAAATAATGAAGTAGAAATGTCATTGTCTGCCTTTTGTTTTCTCGTTTTCTTTTATCATTTTCTCGTTTTCTTTTATCATTTTCTCGTTTTCTTCTATCATTTCCTTTTCTTTTTTTTTCTGTTAATTTTCTTGATGTTTTTTGTATATTTTTGAGGCAGTTTTAAGTGTAAGAATAAACACTAGAAGTAAAGTAGAGTAAATAGTTGGAAATAAGTACTGGTTGGAAATGTCATAGTCTGTCCCCTATTTTCTCTTTCCTTCATTATTTTTTTCACCTAAGTTACGTTATTTTTCTATATTTCCTTTTCTTAGGCGAACACTGATGTCACACTCTCTTCTTCGTTTTCTTTTCTATTCATCATTTTTCCACCTGATTGTATATATTTTTTTCCGTTCGTTTTTCTTGGGTATTTTTCTGTTTATTTTCCTTTCTTAGGCGAACACTTATAATGGTTATATTCTTAAACATATCGGCACACACACACACACACACACACACACACACACACACACACACACACACACACATTTGGCAAGACTTCCCCAGGAGTTTCGGGCATTTCCAGGGGGTACTTTTACGACCCTGGTGTTAGTTTGACCTTTTCATAGTTGTGGGGCTCTCCAGGGGTACTTCTATGACCCTGATGTTAGTTTGACCTTTTCATAGGAGTTGTAGGCCTTTCCAGGGGTACTTTTATGACCCTGGTGTTAATTTGACCTTTTCATAGGAGTTGTAGGCCTTTCCAGGGGTACTTTTATGACCCTGGTGTTAATTTGACCTTTTCATAGGAGTTGTAGGCCTTTCCATGGGTACTTTTATGACCCTGGTACTAGTCTGACCTTTTCATAGGAGTTGTAGGCCTTTCTAGGGGTACTTTTACGACCCTTGTGTTAGTCTGACCCTTTCATAGGAGTTGTAGGCCTTTCCAGGGTACTTTTATGACCCTGATGCTAGTCTGACCCTTTTATGACCCTTGTGCTAGTCTGACCTTTTCATAGGAGTTGTGGGGAGTTCCAGGGGTACTTTTATGACCCTGGTGCTAGTCTGATCGTTTCGTAGGAGTTGTAGGCCTTTCCAGGGGTACTTTTATGACCCTGGTGTTAGTCTGACCCCCCTTCTGTACCGTGAACGCGAAAAGACACTCATTAGAACCCGATTCGTCTCCTTTTCAGCCTTTATATATAGTTGATGTGGGAGGTGGAAGCGTCTTAGAATACTGACCTATCGTTTTCGTTGTCGGAGTATATAGTGAATGGCTTTATATAGTGAGTGGGCTCGTCTTGTCTATCACCATCATCCCTTTGGCCGAACCTTAACGTTGCTTTCACATTCGTAGTAAAAATATAAACACTATCAAAAGCAGTAGCAGCATATAACGAACATTGAACAAACAAACAAACACACAAAAGTACTCTCTCTCTCTCTCTCTCTCTCTCTCTCTCTCTCTCTCTCTCTCTCTCTCTCTCATTATAATAATTTCAATAATAACACGACGATACGATATATATAACATTCCGTTGTCTCTTACACACACACACACACACACACACACACATACACATACAAACACACACACATGAAGCCTTCTGTTAATTTTATCATAAGAGCGCCATCTATGTTAAGTGTATGTGTGTGTGTGTGTGTGTGTGTGTGTGTGTGTGTGTGCTAAAGAATAATCTGCCGTTTTGAATTGCACGAGAAAGTTCCGACAGAAGATGTTTTAGTTGCGTTGCTGCAGTAGTAGTAGTAGTAGTAATAGTAGTAGTAGTAGCAACAGTCATGTTGCTTCCTCTCGACCACACACTATCTGCAAAACAAGAATAGAGTCAGTAACGAAAAGTTTATAATTGTATAAGTTGTTTAGATTAACGTAAAAATAATAATATATCTGATGGGTAGTTTTATTTTCATGTCGATGTTAAAAAATCTTATTAATTCAAGAACGCGATTATGTAACGATTAAATAGCTCAGGAACATCATAACTATCATCGTCATATATTATTATCATTATCATTATTATTATTATTATTATTATTATTATTATTATTATTGATGCTAACGTATTCATCTTTATTTTTGCGTCCGTGGAACTCATTAATTTGGAAATGTAAAAAATCCCAGCAAATAGATTAATATTTTCTGGGAATTGCAGCACTCAAAAACATATATAATTATCACCCTTATATACAAATACATACATACATGCATACATTTGTACATACATTCATTTATACATACATTCATACATACATACATACATACTTATATTCGTACCTTGGCTGCAAATACTCATTCATACATACATTAATACTTACATGTTCATTCATACATACATTCATACTTACATATTCATTCATACATACAAATTTATTCTTATTAACGTACACGCGGTTATATTATGAACTCCACACACACACACACACACACACACACACACACACACACACATATATATATACACACACACGACGTTGAATTGAAGTTACCAGAGAGAGAGAGAGAGAGAGAGATGAATGGGACCGTGTTTATTTACATATTTTATTTATTTATTCATGTATTTATTTACGTGATAAAATATGTTTTGAGTTTAGGGCAATTTTTCTCGCGGATTAATTAGTAAAAGGGAAGGAAGGTGGCAAAAATGCATTAATTATCCTCCTTCTCTTATCTTTCTGTCTAGTTAATTTTATCTGCATCTATTTATCTATTTATGTATTACTGTATCTTTTTTATATCTTACTTTTTCTTTTTTTTCTCTTCTTTTCCCGTTTCTCTTCCTTCTCTTAGTCACTTCCATCGCTTTAATTATCCTCCTTCTCTTATCTTTCTGTCTAATTAATTTTATCCGTCTATTTATCTATTTATTTATCACTATATCCTTTTTATATCTTACTTTCTATATTTTTTCTTTTCCCGTCTCATCCTTCTTCTCTTAGTCTTTTCCATCGCTTAATTATCCTCCTTTTCTTATCTTTGTCTAATTAATTATATATCCATCTATCTATCTATTTAACTTACTATCTCTTCTCTTTTCTCCTTTTCCTGTCTCTCTTCCTTCTCTTAGTCATTCCCATCCATCTATCCTTTCTCCTTTCTCCCTCTGTTATTTTACTCCTTCCTTACTTCTCTCCTTCCCTCTTCCTTCCTTCATTCTCTATCCATATTCTCTTCTGTCATCTCACAAGCCTCTCCTCTCCTCTCCCAGCGTTCCCCTCCTCCCTTTTGATCTTTCCCTCTTCTTTACCTCCTTTCTTTGTTATTTCACATACTTCTTCCTTTTTCCCTCCTCTCTCTTCGTTCTCCTCATCTCCTCCTTCCCTCCCTCATCTCCCTATCCTCTTCCATTTTTCCTCTCCTCTCTTCTCGTACCTTTATTTGTTGCATCATTTCATATATCTTTTTTTTTTCCCTCCTATCCTTCTTTATCCTTCTTTCTTCTTCCCTCTCCCCCTATCCTCCTCCTTCCTTTCTTAGCTCCCTTCCCATCTTTCCTTCCTCCTATCTTTTCTTCCGTCACTCCACACTCCATCCTTTTCTCTTCCTATCTTCTCCTATCCTTCCCTATCCTTCTTCCCTCTCTCCCCCATTCCTCCCCTGTTCTTCCCCCATCTCTAAGCTCCCTTCCCATCTTCCCTTCCTTCTATCATTCGTCACTCCACACTCCATCCTTTTCCCTTCCTATCTTTCCTCCCTTTCTCCCCCTTTCTCCCCATCATCCCTTCACCCCTCATTTCACCCCTATAGTCACGTGGCTTCCCTTCAGTCCGTGAGGCCAATCGACTCCCCTCACCGCCCAAGATTTAAGCCTAATACCGATTCCTTCTTGACGGGGACACACGAACCATACACGTTTCCTACACGTACATAAACGCACATGACGGGTATAGGTTAGGTATTACACACACACACACACACACACACACACACACGGATAGTATAAATAAATGAATAAATAGTAATAGAAAAGTGTTATGAGAGAGAGAGAGAGAGAGAGAGAGTAGGTATTACATCATATGAACCTTCGTCCTCTTGTGAATAAGAGGAGAAAAAAAGAAAAAAAATAACAAGTGTGTGGAGGAGGAAGAAGAGAAGGAGGAGGAGGAGGAGGAGTATGAATAGGAGGATGAAGTTAGTTAAGGGGAAAAAAGAGGAAGAAGGAAGAGGAGGAAGAGGATGATGATGAGGAAGAGAGGAAGTAGATAAAGAAGAAACAAAGACAAGATAAGGGAGGAGAAAGATAAAGGGGAGGAATAGGAGAAGAAGAGGAAGAAGAAAAGTACTTGATAAAAAGGAGGAGAGAAAAAAATATAACCTCTAGGAATAAGGAGGAGGGGAAGGAGAGGGAAGAAGGAAAGTAAATGAAGAAACAGAGGAAAATACCAGAAGAGGAGGAGGAGGAGATGATGGAAAATGAAGAGAGAAAGAAAAGGAGGTAGAGAAGAGGTAATAGGAGTAGTAGCTTAAAAAAAAAGAGGGAAAAAAAAGAAGAGGAAGAGGAGGAGGAGGAGAAAGAGGAGAAGACGAAAAGGTTAGAAAAAGGAAAGAGAAGGAGGTAGAGGAAGAGGTAGAGAAGAAGAAATAGGAGAAGTAGATTAAATAAAAATGATAAGGAAAAAAGAAGAGGAGGAGGAGGCAAAGGAGGAGGAAGAGTTGACCTTTAATATGTTTTTGCTCACTCACATCATTATTATTTGTATGGTACGATTATTATTATTATTATTATTATTATTATTATTATTATTATTATTATTATTATTATTATTAGTCTGCGGGGCGGCAACTCTCTGTGTGTGAAGGCCGAACCGTGAGGAATTATAAGCTACACACACACACACACACACACACACACACACACACACACACACACACACATTCCTTCCCAGGTCACGCTGCCGCCACCAATTAATAAAAGTTTTTCCGTAGCAACACACACACACACACACACACACACACACACACACACACACACAGAGACGGTTTTTTTTCTGTTCTTTTTTTTTCCCTCACTTTGAACACCTGTGGAATTCATGAGATTTACCTGGAGTTGTGTGTCTCTTTAATTGCCTCTCTCTCTCTCTCTCTCTGTTCACCTGTGTAGTTTATGGTAAAGGTAATATATAAGGTGCGCGAGGCCTCAGTGGTCATCTCCGTCGCATTCTGTTTAAGTGATAATTCTCGTTCTATATGTAAGACTCACTTTTTTTTTTAGTATTGGTTGATGATGATGATGATGATTATGATGATGGTGGTTATGTTTTTTTTCGGCTGTGAATGGTTAGGTTAGGTAAGGCTATTAGGCATCCAAACAACAACAGTGACAACAATAACAACAAATTCTGTCTTCATCTGTTAATTAATAGGAGAATAGGTGTGTGTGTGTGTGTGTGTATGAGAGAGAGAGAGAGAGAGAGAGAGAGAGAGAGAGACCCTTAACCTTGCAATCAAATTTAGGAATGTACTGTCCAAAGGATGAGGGTTTTCATGGCTGAGGAGAGAGAATTAATTAGGTGAGGAAGAGGAGGAGGAGGAGAAGGGGGAGGAGGAGGAGGAGTTGTCTCTACACTACACAACACAACTCCTGTCTCCGTTTCCGACCCAGCTGTGTTTCGTTTTGAAGTGTGTGTTTGTTTGTAGGGAACTTGCGGCGGTGATGGTGGTGGCGGTGGTGATGGTGGTGGTAGTGGTAGGGATGGTAGTGGTGGTGGAGGGGATGGTAGTGGTGGAGGGGATGGTAGTGGTGGTGGTGGCAACTTCGTACAGCATAAACACACACAAACACACACACACACACACACAACGGAATCATTTCTATAGACTTGTTTGTGGTCCTCTCTCTCTCTCTCTCTCTCTCTCTCTCTCTCTCTCTGCGTTATAATGAGGCGCCGCTGGGGCTCAACTGACGTGATTGTGAGGGAGAGGAGTTCGCGGAGGACGATCTACCTCCTCTTCCTCCTCCTTCTTCCTCTTCCTCCTCCTCCTTCTTCCTCTTCCTCCTCCTCCTTCTTCCTCCTCCTTCCTCCTCTTCCTCCTCCTCCTCCCCTCTGGCCATTCATCCATCCTTCCTTCCATTCATTCATCCTTTGTCCCTTCTTCCTTTTCCAATTCTAATTTTTGTTTTTTTGCTTCATTATGTTCTTATGTCAACGTTTTGTCTTCTCCTTTCTTCCTTTTTCCTGTCTTTCCCCCTTCAAATGTTGCTATTAAATTATTATGTCCTCGTATTCACCCTAATTTTTTTTTCGCCCTCTCCCTCCTGTCTTCCTTCCTTGCTTTCTTTGTTTCTTTTCCCATCTTTAACTAATTTTTTATATCCTATCCTATTTTTCGACCTCAACTTTCTTTCTTTCTTGTTATTTTTCTTGACCAGTTCTATGTTAATTTCTCCATCCTCAAATATCCTTCCTTCCTTGTTTTTATATCCTATCCTATTTTTCGACCTCAACTTTCTATCTTGCTATTTTTCTTGCCCAGTTCTATGTTCATTTCTCCATCCACAGATATCCTTCCTTCCTTCCCTCCAACTTATCTCCCTTTCTTAATCCATTCTGTGTGTTTGCTTCCTCCATCCCTCTTCCATCTCCCTTCCCCAACCCTTCAATCTGCATCTTCCATTCCAGTGTCCCATTCTTTCCTTCCTCCCTTCTCTCCATCTCCCTCATTCCTGCCATCCTCTTTTCCTCAACATCCTCATCCATGGCTCTACTTCATCCACCATCCATATTCTCTCTCACCTTCATCCCTCCTTTCTTCCACCTTCATCCCTGTCATCCTCATTCTTACCTCTATCCCTTCCTTGTTCCTCCTCCACCTTCGTTCTTGCCTTCCCTCCACCCCTTCCTCTTCTCTCTACCATCCTCATTCTTTTCTCCATCCCAATTCCCTATCACTCATCCCTTCCTCTTCTCTCACTCTCCTTCCTCGTCTCTTCTCTCCACTTTCATCCCTACCTCTTCCTCCCTCCCGTCTCTCTCCCCTTTACTTTCATCTTGCTTCTTTCTCCCTCCCTTCTGTGTCCTCTCCTTCCCCACGAACTCAAGGGCCTCACAACGCCTTCTTCCCCTTAGTTCAGCTCCTCGCGGCGCCTCTCGCTATGCATTGCCTCTGTGGCCGCCGGCGTGAGGGTGTCAGGGCCGCCCCCACCACCACGCCCTCAGGAGCATGGCGGCGTGGGGAGTAGAGGGGATGAAGGGGAAGGCGAAAGGAAGGGAGGGAAAAAGTTAAAGGAAGGGAAAGGAGGGGTAAGAGAAGGACGAAGGGATGGGTGGAGAAGAAGGGGTGAAGAGAACAGGTGAGGGAAGGGAGGAAGGTGTAAGGGGAAGGGAAGAGGGAAGGAAGGGGGAGAGATAAAGGGAAGGGAATGGGAGGGAAAGGGATGAAGGAAAGGGGCGAGGGGAAGGGAAAGGATGGGAAGAAGCGAAGGGAAGGAATGGAAAGAGGGAAGGGAAGGGGAGGGAAGAGGCGAGGGAAGGAATGGGAATGGGCGGAAGTGGGAGAAGGGGAAGAGGTGAAGGAAAGGGAAGAGAGGAAGGAAGAAGAGGCGAAGGGAAGGGAGGAGAAGAGGCGAAGGAAGCAGAGAAGGGAAGGGGCGAAAGGATGAGAAGGGAAGGGAAGGGAGTGAGGCGCGTGATCTCGTTCCCTGCAGCTGTAGTGTTGCCTCTGACCCGGGAAGGCTTGAATATTGCAACGCTTCCTTATTTACGGGTCTATTTTATTACACTACGAGGATGCAGACCAGCGCCTATAATCCAAGCTCAGCGCCCATAATCCAAGCTCCTCCTTCGTATTCCATTAGCCCAGTTCCAGCATAATCTCCAATCCAAATCAGCATTACTCACATATTCCTGAACTAACTCATCTGTTTCATTACTAAGAGGATGCAGCCCGACAAAGCTCATATTTAAAGCTCCTCCCTTGGTTGGCCATTTCCATAAGGTTCGAAAATGATGTCTTCTAATTTTTCTTCTCTCTTCTCTTCTGTTTCTTCTTCTATATAATTTTCTTGTATGGGAGTAGTGTTTAGGGGGAACTTTTTTTTTCTTTGTTTTTTTTTGGCCATTGAGATGCTTCCTTTGCTATAAAAAAAGTCACTTCCAAAACTATCAGGCCACCAGACCCCATCAATAAAGCACTTACATATTTATTTATTAACTTTTCTGTTTCATTTCTACAAGACTTTAAAACTAACTCCCATGTTCCTTACTCTTTCTTCCCTCGTAGGCCATTTCCCGTGAGGTCAGTTCCAACACTAACACGCAGCTAGACTCCAACAACACAACATTCATACATTTATTTATTCATTTACTTATCTATATCACTATTATAAGAAGATGCTAACTAACGTCTATATGCCCAGCTCTTTCTCCCTTCGTTGGCCATTCCCGTGAGGTCAGTTCCAACACTAACACGCAGCCAGACCACAACACAACATTTATTTATTCATTTACTTATCTATTTCACTATTATAAGAAGATGCTTACCAACGCCTATATGCCTAGCTCTTCTCCTTTCGTTAGCCATTCCCGTGAGGCACTATCAAGCACATAGACCTCATTCGCTAAGAGTTTTCCATGCACCATTTTCACGTGTTAATGGCTGCCCCCAACACACTAATTTCCTGTCAGTAATAGTATGTCGCTTCAAGAGGAGGTTTATGGATGTTGTCGTGTTATGGGGGGAGTGGGGAGGGACATTCAAGCGGTTGACGTGACAGACGAAGATGCAAAGGGCAAACAGAGACGGAAATAGTTGATCCTCTGTGGCGACCTCTGACTGGAAATAGCCGAAAAAAATATTGTTATCTGGGGCAAATAGGTTAAGGAAAGAGTAGTTCGTAGTGAAGGATTCCAAACTTGACTAATCTTCTCTTTGTCCTTGGGAAATGTTCGTAGTGAGAACCCGAGAATAACGTTGATATTAATGATAACCGAAAAGGGAATGAAAAGAAGGGAAATGCAGGGTATGAACGGAGGAAGGACAGGATAGATTAAGCAAAAAATTCGGAACGCGATGAAAAAAACGAGTTCACCAAAAAACAAAAATAACAAAAATAACGTTGCTATTATTGATGAAGGAATAAGGAATGAAAAGAAGGAAAATGAAAAGGGTATAAAAGGAGGAAAGACAGGATAGATTAAGCAAAAAATTCGGAACGCGATGAAAAAAACGAGTTCACCAAAAAACAAAAATAACAAAAGTAACGTTGCTATTATTGATAAAGGAAAAAGGAATGAAAAAAAGGGAAATGAAGATATGAACGGAGGAAGGACAGGATAGATTAAGCAAAAAATTCGGAACGCGATGAAAAAAACGACCACCAAAAAACAAAAACAAAAAAAATAACTGCTATTATTGATAAAGGAATAAGGAATGAAAAGAAGAGAAATGAAAGGGGTATGAAAGGAGGAAAGACGGAATAGGAAGAGAAAGCCGGAGCAGAACAAAGAAAAAAAAGATTAATGTGTAATTCTTCAAAATAAAACGCGGAAATGTAAGGGGTATCACAAAGAAACACAAAGGAAGAACAAACAATAGCAGACTTGCTGGTCCTTACGAGGCTGTTTGTGAAAGGAATAAAGGAATCAAAGGAATAAAGACGGGATACGAGTAGGAAGAGAAAGCCGAAGCAGAAGAAAGAAAAATAAACCAAAATTAATGTGTAGTTCTTCAAAATAAAACGCGGTAATTAAGAGCAAAACTTGGCAATGAGAACTGAGAACCTTGCTAATGAGTCTGTGTTTCGAGCTGGCAACACTGACGGCCACCAGCTGAATAATGATTAAGCCTGACCACCCCTTAATGATTTATCGAATTCCAACGTGTATCTTCGTCCCTCCTCGCCCAAGCCTCCCTGCCCTTACCTGTCGCTTTTCAGGCGTCTGCAACTTAACACAACATAAGTACCGTTACCTTGCTTCCTTTACTAATTTACCTGGCTTTCCCTTCCTATCCCTTCTCCCTTCTCTTGCCTTCCCTTCTCTTCCCTTCCCTTCCTTTCCATTTACTTTCCTTCCATTCCCTTCCCTTCTCTTCCCTTCCCTTCCTTTCCCTTCCCTTCCTTTCCATTCCCTCTCCTTCCATTCCCTTTCCTTCCCTTTTCCCTTCTCCGATTCTTTTCCTTTCCCTTCCCTACAATTCCCTTTCCTTCTCTTCCCTTCTCTTTCCTTCTCTTTTCTTCTTTTCCCTTCTCTTCCCTTCTCTTCCATCCCCTTCCCTTCCCTTCTCTTCGCTTCCCATCCCTTCCCTTCCCTTTTCTTCCCTTCCCTTCCCTTCCCTTCCCTCCATGTAAGTCCCCTTGAAATATGTATCCTATTCCTTTCCTTTCCTCTATCTTACTTTCCTGTCCCTTCCCTTCCGTCCCATTCCTTTCCCTTTCCTCTTTCCCGGGATAGTGAATTTCAACATGTCATCTCGTCCCTCGCCTAAGCCTCCCCGCTCCAGCTCGTCGCTTTTGAAATGTCCGAGTACCCTACCCCGGCAAGAGTACCTTTGATGAGTACCTTTGCCTCGAGAGCTACGTAAGAGAGAAGCCTAGAAATGCGTGCAGGAGGAAACTGAGAGAGACCGTTGAATATGCATCTGTGTGGCGCAGAGAACGAACGGCCGCCGGCATATTCCTGAACCCGAAGTCACACGCTTTCGGCTCTTACAACTATTTCCAAAGGTCACGGAGGAGATTAGAAGGGTACACCTAATTTAATCTTTCTTACCCCCACATATACCTAAAAGAAACCACTCATGAAGACCCAAGTGATCTCCTTTCCTAGTCCAACCTAACCTACACCTAATCAAACCTTTCTTACCCCAACATAAACCTAAAAGAAACCACTCATAAAGACCCAAGTGATCTCCTTTCCTAGTCCAACCTAACCTACACCTAATCAAACCTTTCTTACCCCAACATATACCTAAAAGAAAGCACTCACAAAGACCCGAGTGATCTCCTTTTCGGCCTCTGGAAATACGTAGTTGAGGCGAGAGTCTAAGGCGTTTGAGCATACCGAATTTGGAACACATCGACGGGGAGTTACATAAATGAATCATGCGTATTGAATAGTGCTGCTTCATCTGCATAACGTACTGGGTGCTATATCGAATTCATAGTGGCGCGCTGGTGTATGTATGCATGTATTTATGTATGAATGTATGTATGTATAGCGCCGGTGACATAATCTCGTAAAGTTGATTCGAAACTGAAAAAGAATATTTAGTGGCGAATATAACAGCCCCCTAAAATGACGAGAAAACCCCTTTGCTTTAGATATTAATGTTTAAAGAGCCTCGGGGTGTGTGTATAGTGGCAGAGCAGGGACGTAGCTTTGTTGTGTCCTCGTCCCGCCTCGTACAGCGTGAAAAAGGGTGATTTGCATGAGAGAGATGTACTTGTGAAGAGATGTGGAGTTGGGTCAGAGGAGTGTGGCGAGGGAAGGGAAGGGAAGGGAAGGAAAAAGGGGAGGAAAAGGAAGGGAAGGGAAGGAGAAAGTGGAAGAAAAGGAAGGGAAGGGAAGGGAAAGGAAAGGAAAGGAAAGGAAAGGAAAGGGAAGGGAAGGGAAGGGAAGGGAAGGAAAGAGAAGGGAAAAGAAAAGGAAGGAACCCCCCCCCCCCCACACCAGGATACACATTTCAAAACCGAAGCGTGACAAGAAAATGAAGAGAAGGAGATGAAAGGGAAGGCAAGGGAAGGAAAGAGAAGGGAATTGAAAAGGAAGGAACCCCATCCCCCCACCAGGATACACATTTCAAAACCGAAGCGTGACAAGAAAGATAAAGGAGTTGAGGGAAGGAGAGGGAAGGATAGAGAAGGCGAAGGGAAGGGAAGGGAAAAAGTAAGAGGAAGAGGATTTGCATTTATATTGGTGCCCCCTGAAGACTACCCGGCAACACACAGGTAACACAACACGCCGAGGCAACACTAGCAACGTCGGAACAACAACAACCTCAAGACTAACGTCGGTATTCTTGAACGCTTCCACTCTCCCATCAACTATTTCCAGAGGCCAAAAAGGAGATCAATCGGGTTCTAAGGAGTTGATTCTTTGATTCACGGTACAGAGGAAGAGTTGAACTAGCACCAGGGTCATTCAACTACCCCTGAAAATGCTCACAACTCCTACGAAAGCCTTGCCAAATATGTGAGTTTGGGGGCAGAAAAGTTTAAGAATATGACCCTAAGAAATTCCCGTGTACTCTTGATATTCACGAACCATCTTACGAGTACAAGAGGAAGGAAGGAGGAGGAAAGGATGGGAAGGATAGGTTAGATAGCTTTAGGGAGTGAAGGAGAGGATAGATATAGATAAGATAGGATAGGAAGGATAGGTTAGATAAAGAGGGGGGCTTTAGGGAGTGAAGGAGAGGATAGATATAGATAAGATAGGATAGGAAGGATAGGTTAGATAAAGACGGGGGCTTTAGGGAGTGAAGGAGAGGATATATATAGATAAGATAGATAGGATAGGAGATAAGATAGATAATAAGAGACATATTAAGGTTAGGTTAGCTTAGGTTAGCTTAGGTTAGGTTAGGTTAGCTTAGGTTAGGTTAGGTTAGCTTAGGTTAGGTTAGGTTAGGTTAGGTTTAAGAGGGAAAAAAACAAATTATCAGAAGTGAGAGAAAAAAAGAATAAAACATAATAGAAGAAAATAAAATAAATAATACACGAAAAACAGAGAAAACGGAGTATAAAGGAAAATAACGAAGAATGAAAAGGAAAGAGAGATAGAAAAAAAGAAAAGGATAAAGAGGAAAGAAAGAATAAAGGGAGAGGAAGAATCAAGGAAGAAGGAAGACGAAGGAAGGAAAAGACGAGAAGAAAAGGGAGAGAAAGAAAGAAAGAAATTAAGAGAAAGACGAAATAAAAAAATAGGGAGATAGAGAAGAGGATAGTCAAAGAAAGGAGGAGGAGGAGGAGGAGGAGGAGGAGGAGTAGGAGGAGGGGGGGGGGTCGAGGTTCCTTCCCGGGGGCGGCGTCCTCTTAAAAGTGTCCCTCGAGGATCAGCAGGACTCGAAGGATATGCTTAGAAGGATCTTTTGTGGAGTCCTTATGTATATTCTCTCTCTCTCTCTCTCTCTCTCTCTCTCTCTCTCTCTCTCTCTCTCTCTCTCTCTCTCTCTCTCTCTCTCTCTCTCTCTCTCTCTCTCTCTCTCTCTCTCTCTCTCTCTCTCCCCTACTCTTTTATCCATTTTCCTCCCTTCCTCCTTTCCCTCCATCCTTCCTCCAGTTCTCATATTTACCATTGTTTTTTTCCTCCTCCAATTCCCTCCTCTCCCTCTTCCCTCCATTTTTTCTCTCACAGTCTTTTCTTTCCTCCATTTCTTCCTTCTCTCCCTCCCTTCCTTCATGTCTTATTCATCTGTTTCCTCTTCTCCCTCTCCTCCCTCCTCCTCTTCTTCCCTTTCCTCCTTTTTTTCCCTTATTTTTCCTCTCTCTCTCTCTCTCTCTCTCTCTCTCTCTCTCTCTCTCTCTCTCTCTCTCTCTCTCTCTCTCTCTCTCTCTCTCTCTCTCTCTCTCTCTCTCTCTCTCTCTCTCTCTCTCGTTTCCTATTTTTTCCTCCATTCGCTTTCTCTCCGTTTCTCTCTTTTATACCTTTTTTCCCCTCTCTCCTATTCCCTCCTTTTTTTTCTCTCTCTCTCTCTCTCTCTCTCTCTCTCTCTCTCTCTCTCTCTCTCTCTCTCTCTCTCTCTCTCTCTCTCTCTCTCTCTCTCTCTCTCTCTCTCTCTCTCTCTCTCTCTCTCTCTCTCTCGTTTCCTATTTTTTCCTCCATTCGCTTTCTCTCCGTTTCTCTCTTTTATACCTTTTTTTTCCCTCTCTCCTATTCCCTCCTCTCTCTCTCTCTCTCTCTCTCTCTCTCTCTCTCTCTCTCTCTCTCTCTCTCTCTCTCTCTCTCTCTCTCTCTCTCTCTCTCTCTCTCTCTCTCTCTCTCTCTCTCTCTCTCTCTCTCTCTCTCTCTCTCTCGTTTCCTATTTTTCCTCCATTCCCTTTCTCTCCGTTTCTCTCTCTTTTATACCTTTTTTTTCCCTCTCTTCTATTCCCTCCTTCGTTCTCTCTCTCTCTCTCTCTCTCTCTCTCTCTCTCTCTCTCTCTCTCTCTCTCTCTCTCTCTCTCTCTCTCTCTCTCTCTCTTTCCTATGTTTCCTCCATTCCCTTTCTCTCCGTTTCTCTCTCTTTTACCTTTTTTCCTCTTCTATTCCTCCTTCGTCTCTCTCTCTCTCTCTCTCTCTCTCTCTCTCTCTCTCTCTCTCTCTCTCTCTCTCTCTCTCTCCATTATCTGACGTCTTTTTCCCTCCTTCCCTTCTCTCCTTTCCCTCCAACTCTCTAATTTAGTGTTATTTTTCCTCCTCCCCTTCTCCCTTCTCTCTCCATTTTATTTATTATTTAATGTTATCTCCTCTTATTTCTCCTCCTCCTCTTTCTGTCTCTGTGTCTGTCTGTCTGTCTGTGTTTCTCTCTCTCTCTCTCTCTCTCTCTCTCTCTCTCTCTCTCTCTCTCTCTCTCTCTCTCTCTCTCTCTCTCTCTCTCTCTCTCTCTCTCTCTCTCTCTCTCTCTCTCTCTCTTCTTCTCTCGTTTTTCTTTTCCGCTCTCCAATATCTTCAATACATATTTTTTTCCTGCCCCATTTATTTTTTTCCCCTCCTACTGTCCTCATTTTCTTCTTCAGTATCTTAAATTTCACTCAAAAAACATATGCTTCTTGACCCTCTACGTAGTTTTCTCTTTTTTTTTCTTCTTATGTATATCTTCAATTTCTAGACATGAGATTTTGAAATATCTGTCTGTCTGTCTGTCTGTCTGTGTATGTATCTATCCACCTATTTGTCTATCTATTTGTTCATTAATCTCTTTCAATCTGTCATTTTTCTTCCAATTTCTTTCTCTTTCTCAATAATCTATCGCTACTTATTTATGTATCCATCTTTTTCCTTACTTTTATTCTTTCCTTATCTTTGTATCTATCTATCTTGTTATCTTATTTGTCTATCTTTCAATCAGTCAAAGTCTATTTATCTATTAATTTCCTTATCTATCTCAATTTATATCTGGCTATCTCTCACTATCTATCAATCTATCTATCTATCTATTCACACCTCAAGTCCTCTTTCATCCGCCATCTGTCTGTTCCTGTCGTCCATATATCAAACTTTTTTTCTTTCCTTCTTTTCCTTCCTTTCTTCTTTCCTCTTTTCTTCTGTATATTTTGTTTTCCTTGACCTTCGTTTCCCATTCTTCCTGCCTGCCCTCCTCTCTTATTTCCCATCTCCAGTCTTACCTACCCGTGCTATCCACCTCCTTATTCTTCCTGGCTTTCATTCGTCCCCCTCTTTTCCATAACATCATCTCCTCCCATCCTCCCTCCCTTCTCCATCAGCAGCTTTGTCTCTCATCTTCCCTTACCGTTCTCTTTGTCACCTCAACTCAGTTTCCCAGCCTCCCTATCCCTCCAACTTATTTCCATCTTCCTATCCTTTCTGCCTACTCCTCCTCCTCCTCCTCCTCCTCCTCCCCATCAGCATCCCCGTCTCCCATTTTCCCTGGCCGTCCTCTCTCTTTTCCCGTTTTTCGTCGCGCGCCACCGTCCTCCCGCCCGTCTTCCCCTTCCAGTAATGTCATTGTTGCTAAGAGTGCGCTGAGTGCTTCGAGGGCTGAGAGAACTGAAGAGATAACCCGCCGAGGCCGCTACCAGATGCCGTTATCCGGGGCCTGGCTGGGAGTGAAGAGGGAAGGGAAGGAAGGGAGGAAGGAGGGATGACAGGCTGGTGGCATAGTTGTTGTGTTTAGGAAGGAAGGAAGAAAGGAAGGAAGAAGGGAAAGGAGACAGGCTGGTGGCATAGTTGATGTGTTTAGGAAGGAAGGAAGGAAAGAAGGAAGGGAGGGAGGGAGGGAAAGGAGACAGGCTGGTGGTGAAGTTGATGTGTTTAGGAACGAAGGAAAGGAAGGAGGAAAGGAAGGGAGGGTGGGAAGGAGGGAGGATGACAGGCTGGTGGTGTTGTGTGATTTAAAGAAGGAAGGAAGGAAGGAATGGAGAAAGGAAGGAAGGAAGGAAGGATGGAAAGAGAAGGCTGGCGGTATAATGGATGTAGAGACACTATGCCGGCGGATTTGAATTGAAGCTGTTTTAGAAGAATGCGAGATAAGAAAAAAGCTGAATTTAGTTCCTACTCAATGTTTTGCTCACATTAACGAACGCTGTCTCTCTGGTGCAGTGGTTTGCGTCCCTATCTACAAATCTGCGGGCCTGGGTTCGAATCCTGGCCTGGGCAATCGGCAGTCGGTTGTGTGTTAAGAGGGTGAAGACAGGAAGCGGTTTTATACGCCTCTGTATCTAGCTTGTCGCTGAAGACGAGAGTGTTTTTGCGAATCTCTCAATATACCTTCCTTCCTTTTCTTGCTTCCCTCCCTCCATTTGGGTAGTCAAGTACAGACACCGGTGCCAGGTTATCGAACTCAGAGCATAGTTTTTACCGGTTTCTGACGCCTAACTATTGCCAAGAGACATCAGGATCTAACGCTTTTAACGATAACCATAAATGAGTTTCGTCACTGGGGCTCAGAAGACAGTTTTGGGGCAGGAAGGCGGGAATATAAGCGGCTGAGTACGACACTGGTAACGTTGACTGTACAGACGATATTAAAGAAAGTGGGCAATTGTTTTAGGGTCTGGAGGTGAGGAAACGATACTTTATCTCCTATTTATAGTTTGTAATTGAAGATGAAGCTGTGGTTGCGAATCCCTCAATATACCTTTCTTTTCTTGCCTCCCTCCAGTTAGGTAGTGAAGTATAGATGATATTAAAGAAGTAGGCAATTTTTTATTCTCCTATTAATAGTTTGCAATTGAAGATGAAGCTGTGGTTGCGAATCCCTCAGTATACCTTCCTTTTCTTGCCTCCCTCCAGTTGGGTAGTGAAGTAAAGACGAAGTTAAAGAAAGCATTCGTTTTGGTGGGTCTGGAGGAGAGGAAACGATAATCTAATCTATTTCTGGATTGCACTTAAAGATGAAACTGTTTTTGCGAGCTAAGTCACACAGAATCTTTCCTTCCCTGATTCTTTCCTGCCTTTTAACTAAGTCCAGACGAGTCATTATTTGTAGAGTAGGGAGGCGAGGTCACGGTACCCTGTTCTTCTATTTCTGGCATGCAATTGGAGATGAAACTGTTTTTGCGAGCTAAGACACACAGAATCTTTCCTTCCCTGATTCTTTCCTGCCTTTTAACTAAGTCCAGACGAGTCATTATTTGTAGGGTAGGGGGGCGAGATAATGATACTCTATTCTCCTATTTATATCTTGCAATCGGAGATGAAACTGTTTATGTGAGTCCATTAAGCTCTCATCCTTTCCTTGCTTCCCTCCAGCTAGGTAGTCGAGTATAGACGTAGGGTTAAGAACAGTCATTGTTTGTAGGGGATGGACGCGAGGTAACGACGCTCTGTTCTCCTCTTTATGTCTTGCAATTGGAGATGAAACTGTTTATGCGAGTCCCTTAAACTCTCATCCTTTCCTTGCTTCCCTCCAGCTCGGTAGTCAAGTATAGACGTAGGGTTAAGAAGAGTCATTGTTTGTAGGGGATGGACGCGATGTAACGACGCTCTGTTCTATTTATATCTTGCAATTGGAGATGAAACTGTTTTTGCAAGCTCCTCAGTATTCTTTTTCCAATCGGGTATCCAAATATAGATGCAAAGCTGAAGGAAGTTATATTCCGTAAGAGCTCAAGGAGAGGAAACAGTGCTATATTCTTCCATTTCTTGTTTGCCATTGGAGACGAGACTGTTTTTACGAGCGGAGACGTGTAAAAAGATATCTTCCATCCCCCTTTCCTCCTTTCAGCCGATGTATACGTTAGCCAAGGGAAAAAACTGGACCTGTCTGTGTGGGTGTTGTCAGTCGCTCGAGAAAGAGGAGGAGGAGGAGGAGAAGGGACAAGGGACAAGGGAGCGAGGGGGAGGCGAAAAGAGCCGAGGAGTGGGAATGTGACACTTCGGTCACCACTTGTAACTCTAAACGTTAACTTAGACGAACCACTAATGTCACGTTGTCATTATATCGTTGTGACATTACGTGGAGAGGCTGCGTGTTTATGTGTTTTTGTATGTATATAGCGCTGAACGGCTCCGCTCGTGTGTGTGTGTGTGTGTGTGTGTGTGTGTGTGTGTGTGTGTGTGTGTCCGCCGGGCTGACGCTGTGCTTTTTTTGATGGGCGGATAATGGGTAATGAGCTCGGGAATATGGCCGCGGGACGAGGCTGTGCGGCTGGCTGGAGGGACGCACGGGGCGGGGCTGGAAGGGGAGAGGTGTGGGGAGGCGGTGTCGATGGCAGGCCTTCATAAGCGGCGGGCTGAGGGAAGACTTGGCAGGGCGAGAGGTTATTCCCTTGGCGCCGCAACGCAAGATAGACACAGATGTACTAGCGGGAGTGCCTCGGAAATTAGTGTGTTGTTAAAAAATCCAAACTTCTTAACCCGGTAGCAGCGACAGGCCAAATTTGTGGCTTTACCGTGTACTAGCGACGGGCCAAATTTTTGCTATGATATAACCCCCCCAAAATAGGTAATGCATAAACTGATCACAAATGCGTTGATATAAATTATGAAATGGTTTGTGTGAGTGATGATTTTTTCTCATTAATTCGCTTAGAGGGGCCTTTAAGAAACATGATCCCCGCAGCTACCGGGTTAATTTTTTAGCAATGGAGGGCAGCTTGAAATGAAAGAAGTCCGTTAACAACAACAACGTAAAACACTCTTTGCTTTAATTGACTGATAAATATGCATTAAGTTTTTGTCCTTAAATATGGATATTAAAAAAAAAAAAAAACTGCGACAGGCCGTTGATGCCCATAACCTAACTTTTCTCTTAAACTTCTGTACAAACCTCTAATTTCGTTCACAGTAAAGGAAGCAGCTCAAGGGCAAAACTATATGAAAGGAAAAACAGCCGCTCTGCTCTGCTCGTGAAATTGCTCCATAAAACTTCATGTTCTGAGAGTTGATTGGTGCAGAATACCTTTTCTCTTCTCGCAAAATGGATTTGTGGTGCTTCTTAAAAAATAGAGATTAGGAAATTTGAAGTGCGCAGTTACGGGCTTATAATCCTTTCAAAGGCTTAGCTATGGCTGGCTCAAACGATAATAACATACGATAGATAAACCGATAGATAAATAAAAAAAATACCAGATAGAGGGAGACATAGATAAACAAACTAATGGATAAATAGATAAATATATTGATAGATACGTGAACAAATAAATTACAAGCTAACCAGATAAATATACGAGCAAATCAATACGTGGACGGACTGGGCTGGCGTTAGTTGATTTAGCCTTGACGGGATGGCGGCGCTAACAGAGAGACAGGGCTGACAGGGGAGATCGGAAAGGCAGGAGCGGTTATCAGAATGTTGTCCGTGCCGGGGGTGGGGGGGCGGGATTGGCTGATGACAGGGACTCAATGCTGCGAGGACCGACAACACAGCACGGGACATGACGGTGAAATGCGGCGGAAAGGAAGTGATTGTGTGTGTGTGTGTTAGCAGGCAGGCGGGGAGGAAGGGCAAGGGCGGTACACACACACACACACACACACACACACACACACACACACTACTACTACTACTACTACTACTACTACTACTACTACTACTACTACTACTATAATTCTTACTTGTATCATTGCTATTACACTTCCTCCTCCTCCTCCTCCTCCTTTTACTACTACTACTACTACTACTACTACTACTAGTCCAGCCCGCAGTCCCGCCGTCAGGAGGGGATGCGGCAAGGCTGTGATCACGAGTTTAATGGCGGATGAAATTGATTTTTGGAATCAGCAAAAGGGGCGGCAGTTGAGGAGGAGGAGGAGGAGGAGGAGGAGGAGGAGGCGAGACACGTATTTGTTTGATCTATAGAAATTTTTTTGTGGACAAGTTTATGGGAGAAGTTTGGGGATGTTTTTGTTGTCTCCCGGCGGCCGCGGGTGAACGAAACTCCTCAATAAATCGGTCAGTTAAGTTCGTAAGCTTCCGAGCGAAACGTAAAGCACCACGAAAATTCCCTCTATTAAGTGTTTGGTGTTAACAGAGAAAACTATGAAATACGAGCAGGCGTGTGGAGTCGGAGAAAAAAAAACCCGCCTCCGACTCCGACTCCAGGAAATTTTACGGTTGCGACTCCGACTCCAGGAAATTGTAAGGTTATGACTTTGACTCCGACTCCAGGAAATTGTAAGGTTACGACTTTGACTCCGACTCCAGGAAATTGGTTGCGACTCCGACTCCAGGAAATTGGTTGCGACTCCGACTCCAGGAAATTGTAAGGTTGTGACTTCGACTCCGACTCCAGGAAATTTTACGGTTGCGACTTCGACTCCAGGAAATTGTAAGGTTGTGACTTCGACTCCGACTCCAGGAAATTGGTTGCGACTTCGACTCCAGGAAATTTTACGGTTGCGACTTCGACTCCAGGAAATTTTACGGTTGTGACTTCGACTCCGACTCCAGGAAATTGGTTGCGACTTCGACTCCGACTTCAAACCGCTTCCTCTTTCCCTCTTATGCAATACAGCGGTAGGCAAATCGTACACCCTCTCTTAACGTCCATTCTGCGGCCTCCCTCCCCGTTTTCATTGTATTGGAGGCAGCATGTTACCGCGCTTCCTTTAGTATCTACCCCGCCACACCACACACGCCACACTCAGCCACACCACATCACACATATCGTATAGGAGTCGGAGTGGAAGATATTTTTACCGACTCCCATTCCGACTCCACACTCTTGAATTTTATGAGGAAACTACTCTGGAAATCTCTTTAGCATCGGGTGTCGGGTAGAAGAAACGAACCATCACGGAGAATATAGTTTGCTTTGTGGATTAAGAGTCACACTGGGTTGGACTATTGACCTTGATTTTATTCCTCCCTCCCTCCTTTCCTCTCTCAATCTCTCCCTTCCTCTCCCTCCTAGACAGTCATCTTCTAATAACTTCTCTCCGTCACTCGTATGTCAGACTGGAGGAGGAGGAGGAGAAGGAGGAGGAGGAGAAAGAAGAAGAAAAAGAAGGGCACCATGATATAGGAGGCAAACTAAGGAGAGTGAGAGAAAGAATGGGACAGACGGAGAAGAGGAGGAGGAGGAGGAGGAGGTCGATAAAGATGAATAGGGAAGGTAGGAGAGGTGTCAGGCATTGGATGTGGAGAGACAGGGTGATAGCGAGGCCTAGGTAGTGAGAGGAAGTGGCTGGGAGACGTGAGAAACCTGGTTATGAGGGAGATATTGGGCCGAGGCGAGAAGAAAGGACTGATGGATGTGTTATAAGGGTAAGGTCAGGGAAGGTTAGGGCAGATAGAGGAGAGATATTAGTAAGAACAGGGTTATGGTAGATATTGCGTAGAAGAAAGGTGACACAAACTACATAAAAGGGTTGATGAACGAGTTTAGGGCAGACAGAGGAGAGATAATTAGTAAAAACAGTGCTATGGTAGATATTGCGTAGAAGGGAGACTGACACATTCTGTTTCTTCTACACACAAACACACCCTCACGCCACAACATGTCCGGTTCTCACGCCCACCGTTGCCAGGTCATCGTACTCAGAGCATAGTATTTACCGGTTTCTGACGCCTAACTATTGCCAAGAAACAACAGGATCTAACTCTTTTAACGATAACTATAAATGAGTTTCGTTATTGGAGCCCAGAAGACAGTTTTGGGGCAGGACGTCGGGAAATATAAGCGTTTGAGTACGACAGTCTGGCAACGTACCTCACGCCACACAATTTGTCCCGTTCTCACGTTTTTGTATCCTCAGGAGGCACGCTGGCAGCTATTTAGAATTCCATCCTCGTGTTTAACTATACAAGATGAGATATTCGTCCGCCAGTAATTCTAAAGTAGACCGGCATCGCTTTCCTTTGCCTCACACAACCTTGCTACGCTCGCTTCGTCCTCATGCTTAACTAGAGTAGATGTAATACTTGCCAACCGATTAGTAAAGGTAATATTTGTCAAACTCCTAAGTAATCCTACGGGAAGAATAGCGTTGCTTTTCTTACACTTAGACGTAATATAAAATTATCTACCACATAAGTGATTTTAAGGGAAGACACACATTGCTCTTCCTACCCCCGCACACGCAGCCTCGCCACACGCACCCCCATCCTCTTCTCGCTGCACTCGTCCCCGTTCTCATGTTAAACTATAGTAGACGTTATATATGTCAACCAATTAAGCGATTCTAAGGGAAGACACGCGTTGCTCTCCCCACCCCCGAACACGCAGCCTTGCCACACGCGTCCCCGTCCTGTCTCAGTCTCTATTGAAGAGCGCGCTGCCTTTTTGCCCGGGCCGCACACCTGTATGTGATCCTTTCATTCCGGCCGTCGCTCAGCGCTGACAGACTGATTGACTCGCCTCGGATGACTGCCTCAGCGTGGCACCCCGGCCAGGCCTGTTATTTACTATTGCCTGTATTGGATATAGACTGCGACTGTGTTTTAGGTTATTGCTTCCTCTTGTGGCGGTAGAACGAGTGAATTTTGACATTGGAAGTTTTGAATAGTTTAGATATGTGCTTTAGAGTGTGTGAATGGGGAAAAAAATGTGTCAGGAAATGTAAGTTAATTTAGTTCTCAGTATTGATTTCTCTTGGGGTGGTAGAACGAGTGAATTTTGTTATAGGAAGTTTTGAATAGTTTAGATATGTGCTTTAGAGTGTGTGAATAGGAAAAATATGTCACGAAATGTAAGTTAATCTAGTTTTTAGTGTTGATTTCTCTTGTGGTGGTAGAACGAGTGAATTTTGTTATAGGAAGTTTTGAATAGTTTAGATATGAGCTTTAGAGTGTGTGAATGGGAAAAAAATGTCAGGAAATGCAAGTTAATCTAGTTCTCAGTATTTTTAGGTTGTTGATTCATCTTGTGGTTGTAGAACGAGTGAATTTTGTTATAGGAAGTTTCAAATGGTTTATAGATATGCTTTAGAGAGTATGAATGGTAAAAAAATGTGTGTCAAGGAATTAATGTGAGGGCAACTACCAACTTAGCGGCCGAACGACCGGGGCACTCCTGCCGCCCGCCCGCATCTTGCCGTTCGAAGCTGTTCAACTACCGAGGCGCAGCGAACCACCTGCTTCACTCCTACTGCTCGTTCGCCTGACGCCGTTCGACGCCTCGGTCGACTGAACCACCGAGGCTTCTCAACCCGCTATGGGAGGCGACTTGGTTGCCGCCCGCGCCTTCGTCGTCAGACAGCGGCCTCGCCTCGCCCTGAACACTTGATTCTGCTATAGCTCCAGCCTTGCTCTCATTCGGGATAACTCAGATACCGTGGGCTCGTTCTGGGTGCCTTACATCTCCCCTCTCCACGCCCTGGACTCCCGTGACTGGCGTGAACCTGACGCCCCTTCTCCTCCTGCGCCTCCCTCGTCTACCACATCTACACCACTTGAAGGACTAAATTGTGCTGCCTCGTCATTGCCACTTAAAGGACGAGACGCCCCGAAGAGGAAGAAGTCTTGCAACAGGTCATTGCTGAGTCCGGCGTGCTGAAGCCTTCGTGTCGGAGACTTCAGATTGTGAGGCCTGTTTTGGGGTTTTCTTACTTTACTTAAAGTAAACTGGTGTCTAACCATTCATCTTGTTTGTTATCCCTTCCGACTACAGCACCCAACTCTGGAACCTTGACAATTAAGTTAGCCCAGTTTTCATTTTTTTTTTAGGTTATTGTTTCCTCTTGTGGCGGCAGAACGAGTGGATTGTGTTATAGAGGGTTTTGAATTGTTTAGAGATACGCTTTAGAGAAAAAAATGTGTCAAGGAATTAGTTAGCCCAGTTCTCATTTTTTTTAGGTTGTTTCCACTTGTGGCGCCAGAACGAGTGGATTTTGTTATAGAGGGTTCTGGTTTGTTCAGAGATATGCTTTAGAGAGTAAAAGTGCGAAGAAATGTGTCTAGGAATTGAGTTAGCCCAGTTCTCGGGTTTGTCTTACTGATACATAAATATTGATACATGCAACGAGCCTGCGACCTTTTAAGTGTTTAAAAAAAAAAAAAAAAAAAAAAAATCGTAGATGGAAATCGTGCTCTTAAAAAAATAAACTAATAAAGAAAATATAATAGTGTTCGTGACTTCCACCAAAATTATGTTGTGTTGTAGGCCTAAGCCTCCTTATCTCCCCTCCCTACCTCATTTCTTTCCTCTTTCCCTCCCTCCCTTTAACCTCATTTAACCTAACCTAACTTGAAAAAAACTATTATTCCCCTTTCAGTCCCTTCCCTTTCCCTTACTTGCCCCTACTCCATCTCCCTACCCCCTTTTTATCCTTCTCCCCCCCCCTCAATCTAACCTCACTTAACCTAACCTAACTAGAAAAAAACTATTTCCCTTTCAGTCCCTTCCCTTTCCTTACCCCTTCTCCATCTCCCTACCCCCTTTCTCTCCTCTCTCCCCCTCTCTCTAACCTCACTTAACCTAACCTAACTAGAATCATTATTATTCTCCTTTCAATCCCTTCCCTTTTCCTTACCCATTCTCCATCCCCTTCCCATATACTTCCCATCTGACTTCGTGACAACAAGAGTAGACTGAACGTACACTCCGAAGTCCTTTGATCTACTCTGCGGGCACCAAGCGACTGTCAGGCAGATCACGGCACTAGAGCAGGCTACCTCGCAATCAGCCAATATGCTTACTGTTGCCTGTCTTTACATGTTTCCTCCTTCGCCGCCTCCTCTACTCAAGGTGTCGGTAAAAGGCTTCATAATGGGGCAATCTACCGTAGCAATTAGCCGCGTCTCAAGTCAATGGCTTTCTTTAACCTCCTCCGCTGGGTTCAAAGGACTCTCCTCCTCCTCCTCCTCCTCCTCCTCCTCTTCCTACCATGTGTACAGCTTCTCTTGATGTGCAATCGGAAGACTGAGTGATGGTCTGAGAGAGAGAGAGAGAGAGAGAGAGAGAGATAATACGGGTTTAAAGGGACGAAAAATATAGTACTAATGAGACGTATCGTATCTCTCTCTCTCTCTCTCTCTCTCTCTCTCTCTCTCTCTCTCTCTCTCTCTCTCTCTCTCTCTCTCTCTCTCTCTCTCTCCCATACTTTCTCCTCCTCCTCTTCCTCTCCCTTTCATCCTACCTCCCCTACTTCCTTCCTCCCTCCTTATCTCCCTCTTTTCCTCCTCTTCTTACTTCCTCCCTCTATCATTTTCTCCATCCTTCTCTCTCTCCCCTCTTCCCTCTCATACCATTCCTTCTTCCTTTCCTCCTTTTATCTTCTCTTCCTCTCTCACCCGTCTTCGCCCTTCCTTTCCTCTCCCCTTCACATAACACCTATAGAAGAAACAACATATTGGTCTCGGTCTTGAAAAGCGATGTTAGTAAGATCGGTGTCATCATTGGAGTACATTGGTAGAATATATGTTATAAGATGTCGATGTGAAATTAACGTAGAGGTGAAGAGAATTAGAAGAATGAAAAGAACATCGATACAGAATGCTGGGTTAGGTTAATGGATGTAAAAGAGAAAGAAAAACAAAAGTGCTCATGTAGGCCTATTTTTAGACATAGATACGAGGCGAATAAAATAAAATAAATATGGAATAGATATATGGACTCGAGGGAAATAGAAAATAAAAAAAAGAAATAAAAGGAGAAAGACGAAGAATAGACGAAATAAAGGAGAAAGATAAACGTTGATAAACAAAAAAGATGAAACAAAGGAGAAAAAATAGAGACAGAAAAAAACAAAAATATGGTATCCCCAATAAAGAAGTGTATTGAAAGGAAAGGGGAAAAACTGTCTATATATTTTTCAGGGCATCGAGACGAACCATACCATAAAAAAAAAAAAAATCCCGTCCCATGGAAATAAAGAAAAAAACTGCAGAAAAAATAAAATAAATAAAGAAAAAGTGTGATATGTTTTTTAGACAGCGACACGGGGCGGATCAAAGACTCGAAAAAAAGAAAGATTAAAAGTTCAGAAAAGAAGAATGAAGAGAGATACGAAGATGAAAAATAATGAAAGAGAAAAGTAAAAATGAACTGATGGAAAGAAGACAAGGTGAAACAAAAGGAGGAAGAAAGATACGAAGATTGAAATGATGAAAGAAAAATGTAAAAAAAAAAAAAAAAAACCCATAAAAAAAAGAATATTCGTGTAAATGTTAGACAGCGAGACGAGCCGAGCCAGAGACTTGAAAAGGACCCCCCCCCCCCCCCACACACACACCCAAAAAAAAAGCGGAAGAAAAAAAGAAGCAAAGAAAGATAAAATATTAAAAAGATGAAAAAGTTATGAAAGAGATCAAGAATGGGGGAAAGAATGAGAGGAGGAGGAGGAGGAGGAGGAGGAGGATAATGTACAAGGAGAGAAAAAAAAGCGACAGCAAGAGAAAAAAAAAACTGAAAAAAATATAAAAAAGATAAAAAAGAACAGTATCAGAAAAAAAGAAATAAAATAACAAAAAGATAAAATAAAGAATGAATAAAAGAAAATGGAAAAGGAAGAAGTGTTCGCATATATAAGACACGAAGTAGTGATAGACAGATAATAGACGAAATAGAGGAGAGAGAGATAGACACTGACAAGCAAGAAGGAAGATAAGATGATAAACGGAAATAACAAAATAAAAAAAAAGAAATAAAAAGGATCGCATATACAAGACACGAAGTAGTGATAGACAGATAATAGACGAAATAGAGGAGCGAGATAGACACTGACAAGCAAGAAGGAAGATAAGATGATAAACGGAAATAACAGAAAACGAAAAAAAGAAAAGAAATAAAAGTGTTCGCATTTATAAGACACGAAGTTGTGATAGACAGATAATAGACGGAATAGAGGAAAGAGATAGACACTGACTAGCAAGAAAGAAGATGAAATAATAAACGGAAATAAAAGAAAATAAAAAAAATGATCGCATATATAAGACACGAAGAAGAGACAGACGAACAATAGACGAAATAAAGGAGAAATATAACATTACATTCTTACCGGGCTCGTCCTGACCTTGGTATTGCTTTGACGCATCGGCAGCCTCATTAACGGAGTGTAATTGCATGTTTACTCACACACACACACACACACACACACACACACACCCTGAAAAGAACGAGAGAGGGACGTGGATAGATGGATAGACAAATAGATAGATAGATATGTACATTTTCGGCCTTTGGAACCTCGGCTTAAATCCTACCCAGCACCACTATTACGAAACTCTTCGAAGGCTTTGTCCGTGCATTGCAAAAGGATCTCGCAAAAGTTGTCGGTGTTTCCGTGGGTGGTTTCCTGAGCCTGGCAGTAGTTTTGCAAGGCCTCCGCACTCTGAACGGGACAAACACGCATGACATTTCAACGTAGCCCTTCTCTGGCATTGAAAAACGTTCGTAACAGGAGCTAGAAACGTTTGATAATAGGAGGGTTAAACTTTCTCTGCTATCCCAAGGCGGTTAGAACACAAAACTCAACGTAGCCGCTCTCTGGCATTGAAAAACGTTCGCAACAGGAGCTAGAAACGTTTGATAATAGGAGGGTTAAACTTTCTCTGCTATCCCAAGGCGGTTAGAACACATGACTAAGAAACGATGGTCTGTGCGGCTCGTGTTTATTCCTCCCAAGAACCAATTTCTATCTGCATGGTGATATATGGAGGAGCTTCCGGAGTTTGTATGTACACTATCAAGGCTGCGTGCCACCTGAGGGCGACCAAATTGCTTCAGCGCACCTGTCTAATTGTATGTAAATGTGAATCTGCTGCGTTTGCCTGCCTGGAACCTTGCCTGATCCTGCTCTTCGCCGCCTGTTCACCTCCTACCTCCACCCCTGCCCTCCACCCTCCTCCACCTGCCTGCTTATTCCTCCACTTCTGTCCCTGCCACCCCTACCCCTGCCCTCCGCTATCTCCATCCCTCCTGTTCTCCCTGTCGTCAACACTTTCCATCCCTGCGCTCCAACCGCCCCTTCTACCCAACCCTCTTCTGCCTTCGTCTCTACTCTCCACCCCTGCCACCCCTGCCACCCCTGCCTACATTTTCCTTCATCCTTTCCCGCCTCTTCTTGAATTCCTCTCCACCCCACCATCTCCACTCCTACCTTCCTCTACCTGTACCACTACCCTCTTCCACCCCACCACCACCTACACTCCTCCTCCTCCACCTCCAACCCAGTGCCTTCCCCTCCTTCCCCCACCCGCTGCTACGCGTGTACTGTACTGGCGGCCGTCTACTCTGTGACCCTCGCAGCAAAGGAAGGAAGGGAGGGAGGGAGCGGCTGCGTAAAACTCCGGCATCACAAAGACAAGGACATTGCCTAGTGATGAGGGTGATTACAGCGGCGAACAAAGGCCATTAGGGAAGCTTTTGGGAGTGATCGAGTAGAGTGTTGAGCCCGGAAAAAAAAATTGTAAGAGGAGAATAGAATCATGTGTATTATTTTGCTCGGGGAGTATAGAAAGCTGTAGTTATCTGGCCTTCACTTTGCTCTTTCTTTTTTCATTTACAGGAAGGGAGGCAGCTTAATGGAGAAAACGATATCAATAGGTTGAGCCCGGAAAAAAAATTAAGGGAAGAGAAGAATAGAATCATGTGTATTATTTTGCTCGGGGAGTATAGAAAGCTGTAGTTATCTGGCGTTCACTATGCTCTTTCTTTTTTCATTTACAGGAAGGGAGGCAGCTTAATGGCTAAAACAAAATCAATATCAAAGAAGCCAGCTAGACTCTCCTCCAAACGAAAGCAAAAAGAACGAAAGGCCTCATTCTAACAAGCGCCGAGGTTTATATTTTGATCAAACATATCGGGCTTCCATTACGGCTGTTTTGCAAGGCCACGGAGAAGGTTATCGAGGTTTTCTCCGGTGATTTTCCCGTACTAGGCGCAGAAGTCGGATCAAACTGTCACTAGGATTGCAAAATAGTCCATGTATATCCAAACGAACGCCAAGGTCTATGTCATTAATTAAAGGTATCGGGCTCCCCCTACGACTGTTTTTCAAGTCCACGGAGAAGGTTATCGAGGTTTTCCTGGGTGATTTTCCCGTACTAGGCGCAGAAGTCGGATCAAACTCACTAGGATCGCAAAACAGTCCATGGTGATCCAAGCAAACGATAAGGCCTATGTTCTTAATGAAGCTCCCTGAAGACTATTTTTCAAGTCCACGGAGAAGATAATCGAGGTTTTCTTGGGTGATTTTCCCGCACATTGCGCAGAAGTCGGATCAAACTGTCACTAGGATCGCAAAACAGTCCATGGGGATCCAAGCAAACGATAAGATCTATGTTCTTAATGAAGCTCCCTGAAGACTATTTTTCAAGTCCACGGAGAAGGTTATCGAGGTTTTCTTGGGTGATTTTCCCGCACATTGCGCAGAAGTCGGATCAAACTGTCACTAGGATCGCAAAACAGTCCATGGGGATCCAAGCAAACGATAAGGTCTATGTTCTTAATCAAGCTCCCTGAAGACTATTTTTCAAGTCCACGGAGAAGATAATCGAGGTTTTCTTGGGTGATTTTCCCGCACATGGCGCAGAAGTCGGATCAAACTGTCACTAGGATCGCAAAGCATTGCATGGAGATCCGAGCAAACTCCAAGGTCCACATTATTTCTTTTCTAGTTGGTTTGCCGTCCCATTTTGCTTTTTCATTTATCGCTGTTTCTCTTTCGCATGCCAGAGATACAGAATTAGCTATGTCTTTTTTTTCTTTTCCAGTTGCTTCACCGTCATATTGTTCGTTTCGGGTTCCCTTTACGAGTGTTTTTCAATCCCATAGAGAAGATTATTAAATATTATCTTGCAATTGTTCTGCAGTTAATTATTGTTTTGTCTCCCTTACATACAAAGAAACGACGCATGCTTTTTACCTTACCAATTGCCAGATGCCTCAACTCGTATGCATGTCGAAGCTTTAACAAACATCCTCCCCCCCCAAAAAGTGATCCCGGGCTACCACCTCTGACACGTAAGCATTGTACGATAGAGTTGAAACATTACACGTCTTTTTCCTGTTCTTTAATGATCGCTGTGTCTGGTTCGGATGTCAGAGTGTCGGGAAAAAGCCTTTGGAGGGACATGACCATTAGGATAGTGAGCACGATATGTAAGAGTTGCAAAAATACGTCTTTTTTTTGCCCGTCTCCAACGATGGATGTGTCTGGTTCCAGTGTCAGAGTGTCGGTAAAAAGGATGTGGAGGGATGTGACCTTTAATATTGTGGGCGGGAGCTGAAATGTTACGATCCTCCCTTTGTTGGTGGTAATGGTCGTTGTGTGTGTGTCTCGCTCGGTTTTCTGTGACGTACGTATCTATTTTTTTTTCTAACTGCTGCCTTGTCTAATTTTTCTTTATCATTTATCGTAGTATACCATTTGCATACTGTCATTTTCTTTTCTAGTTGCCTCACTGTCCTGTTTTTCTTTTCCATTTGTAGCTTTTCCTCTTTTTCTTGTCCAGTTTTCGTCGTCAATTATTGCTGTATCTCATTTCCATGCTAGAATTACAATTATCAGCTGTCTTTTTTCTTTAGTTGCTTCACTGTTTAATTTCTCTTCCAGTTTTCGTTGTGTCTGTGTTCGAGAAATTAATGGTATGGGTATTTACTTCTCTTCATTTCTACCCCGCTTTATTTTCCTCTTCCAGTTATCTCGCTGTCTCTGTTCTTTATTGCATCCCATTCTTATTTTTCCTCTTTTCCAACCATTTCTTTGTCTCGTTCGCAAGCTAGAGTTACAGAATCAACCTTGTCTTTTGTCTTGCTTTCCCAGTTGCTGCCCGCGCCGCCTCTCATTTCCGCGTCGGATGTAAACAATTAGGAAGGAATGTCACCTGGAGCGCTGCGAGTCCCTGAGAGCCATGCAAAGGTGAGTCATTTTAATTGAAGTGACTATCCATCAACACTCATGCTTGAAAGGGACGATAGACATGTAATTATAATGTCTCAGACGGTCCAAATTAATGTGATTCTTCTCTTTCACTGTTTCTTATGTATCGGAAGGTTCACGTACTTTGGGTTCCTTCCTTTCTTTCTTTCTTTCTTTCTTTCTTTCTTTCTTTCTTTTTTTCTTTCTTTCTTCTTTACTTCCTTTCCTCTAGGGTTTACGAAGGGCTTCCAGTGTAGTGTCGGTTTAACATTATATACATTGCCTCAGAGTATCGCTAGCGGCTTTTTTGTGCACCCTCTCGCCCTTCAGCTGCCTCCTAGTAAATCAGAATTGACTCGATACACAACTTTCCTTTTGGGTTGAAGAAGGGGTCCGGTATAATGTGTAGGTCCATTAAGACTGTGGTGTGTCGTATTACCATTATCGACATTACCTCAGAGTATCGCTAGAGGACGTTTGGTATCTTCCTTTTTCTTCCCTCTTTCTGCTTTTTTTCCATTGCCTTCACTTTAGTTTTCTCTTTCTTCGGCGTCTCAGGTGTTTGGGGGACTGTTGAATTGGCGGCGTATAATGTCCGCACTCCTCCCTCTCTACCTGTTTCGTCTCTTACAGCACTAATAATAATAATAACAATAATAATAATAATAATAATAATAATAATAATAATAATAATAATAATAACAATAATAATAATAATAATAATAATAATAATAATAATAATAATAATAATAATAATAATAATAATAATAATAATAATAATAATAACAACAGCTGCCTCTTAGTAAAAAAGAAATGAGTAGATAACAACTTCTCTTCAGGGTTCGCGAAGGGCCTCCAGTATAACGTGTCGGTGCAGCAATAGACATCCAAAGTAGCTTCATTATATAGCATCATGGGAATATTGGCTCATTTACGATCAGCCCGAGTCACTGTTTGCGTCACTTCAAAGCGTTGAGGGGGTGGATAGACAGTACTCCTCTATACAGGTTCATGCACGGCCTTCAATTAAGTGTCCGTGCAGCAAGAGACACCCAAAGTACCTTAATTTTATACTTTCATACGAATATCGGTTCATTTACGATTACCCCGAATCACACTAGTTTGCCTCACTTCAAAGATACACACTACTGCTCTGTTTAGGTTCACGCAGGGCCTAATTAAATGTCCGTGCAGGTAGAGACACCCAAAGTACCTTAATGATATAGTATCATACGAATATCGGTTCATTTACGATTACCCCGAATCACTCTTAATCTGCGTCACTTCAAAGCGGTGAGCGGTGGATACACAGCATTGCCCAAGGCTCAGGCGGGTCCCCAGTACGGTGTGTCGGCGCGGGAACAGACTGCCTAAATAGATACCTTATATGTTTTTCTCGTCCCGGACACCTGGAGGCCGCGAGAGGCAATTTAATAATTCATGACCATGAGGCACAGAAACCCTTTTATCTTGCTGGAGTGCCGGCGGGAGCGAGGAGTACGCGTGCCTGTGTGTGGGGAAGGGTCGAGGCGAGGTGGGAAGGGATGAGGAGGGAAAGGGAGAGGGAGGGTGCAAGCGACATTCTAATTTGAGGTAAGAGAGGGCTGGGAGCCACGTAGATGCAATATAACCTCCCCGGCAGCACATCCCCTAGCTCTCTACGGCTGTGTGGTCCCTGAGTAAAGGCTTCGAAATTAACAATGAGGTGTTATAGAAAAAAAAAAAACTCATCTTGATTCCCATTCAAATTTATCCTTAATGACTTCAATTGAACCTAATCTATCCTAACCTAACCTGACCTAACCTAACTTAACCAAACCTGACCTTACCTGACCTGACCTAACTTAATATAAACTAACTTAACCTGACCTGACGTAACCTATCCTAACCTAACTTGACCTGAACTGACATAACCTAACCTAACCTGACCTGACCTAATCTAACCTAACCCTACCTGACCTTACCTGACCTTACCTAACCTGAGCTGCCCTGTTCAAGAGTGGGCGCCACATACCAGTTGAGAGATTAATACGCCCTGGAGTAATCAGCGGCCGCCCTCGCACCGCTCCCACGCAGATACAACCAAACTCTGGCGGTGACTAAGGGAGTTTTATTCACAGCAAGGGTCGGGATAGAACAAGGATCATTTTACTTATTCTTTTTTACGTGATGTTTATTGCGCCGGTAGGTTCTCTTCAGGGAGGAGGGGGGGGGGGGGAGACTCTTAGACGACCCCAGCCAGATAGTGAAGCAGGCGATTTTTTTTTTTTATAGTAGCTGCCGTTATGTATGTGTGTGTGTGTGTGTGTGTGTGTGTGTGTGTGTATAGAGAGAGAGAGAGAGAGAGAGAGAGAGAGAGAGAGAGAGAGAGAGAGAGAGAGAGAGAGAGAGAGAGAGAGAGAGAACAAAACAAAACAAACCTCTAACTCTAATTCACTCCTCTTCACTCACCAAACTTTCCTCTTCTTCCTGTCTTCCGCATCCCCCTCCTTTACCTCCTCCTCCCCTGCTCCTCCTCCTCCTCCTCCTCCTCCTCCTCCTCCTTATCTTTATTTTCTCTCCTCCTCTCCTGCTCATCACTAATTCACACATCAGAACCCATAAAAGGGAGAAAAAGGGAAGAGAAAGGGGAGACTGAAAGGGAATGAGGTAGAGGAGGAGGAGGAGGAGGAGAAAGAGTATTAGGGAGAAAGACTCTTATGCTCTCAAAAGGACTCTTCCTCCTTCTTTAACATGCCTTAATTATTTACTCTAGGGCACAGCGTCTATTAATGTGTGTGTGTGTGTGTGTGTGTGTGTGTGTGTGTGTGTGTGTGTGTGTGTGTGTGTGAGAGTGTGGTAAAGAATCTCTATGTCATTCACTCACATACTCGTACTCTTTCCCCTCACTCACTCAATCACTCACTCACTCACCTACGAAGTCCAGCGATGTCCTGCGTTGTCCTGCGATGTCCTGCGTTGTATCCTCACTGCGTCCTTTCTTGGTTTCTTGTTTTCGTTCTTCCATCCTGATTCAGTATGGTCTTTCCCTCCTCCTCCTCCTCCTCCTCTTCCTCCTCCTCCTGGTCCTCACTTTTCTCCTCCTCACTCTTGTTTCCCTCACAATTATTCTTTTCCTGTTCATCTCTTTCCGCGTCACAATTCTTCACTAACAGATGATGGTTTTCCTTCCTGTTTTCGTTCTCCCTAAACAGCTCCTCGCCTTCTTTCTCCTTCTCCGTCTCGTTCTCCACTTTTACGCACTCGATTTTGGTGTCCTCCTGGCTGCGGCTCCGTCCCTTTAGATCCTCGTCCTTGTCCTTGCTCGCACCGTCTCGTTGGGGAAGGGAGAGGACGCACTGCTTCCCCTTCTTTCCCCCCTGCGCGCCGTTCCTTGGGGGGTGAACGAGCAGGGACACGCCCTCGGCAGCGCCCCCTCCCGAGGTCCTCCGCCCGAGACACTTGCAGCGGCTCTGTCCAAGGGGAGGAAAGGGTGTGAGAGGGTGGTGGTGGTGGTGGTGATGGGTGACTGACTGCCTGATCGATTGACTAATTAATTGCTTGACTGATTGATTGATTACCTGATCGACTGACTGAATGACTGATTAACTGATTGACTGTCTAACCGACTGAGTGGTAGACTGACTGATTGATTAAAGCTGATCGATTGACTTGACTGACGGATTGACTGATTGTCTGACTGATTAACTAATTGACTAACCGATTAATTGACTGAATAACTGACTTTTGACTGATTTTAGGAGTCATTAAACATCTAACCTTATACGAAAACACGAAAAAGAAGAGTTCTAAAGTTTACCAGCGAAAGGGATGAAAGAGTGAAGATGCTGGTTAACTCTTGCATATGGGATTTGGACAGTAGAGGGATGAGCTAGAGCAGAATAGAAAGTCGTGTCCAGCTGGGTCGCGGAAGAGGTGGAAGCATGCAGTGACCAAATTCAAGAGAGTAGGTATAAAGGAGAATAGGGCGGAGGAAAGAGTAAGGATGCTGGTTAACTCTTGCATAAGGGATTGGGACAGTACAGGGATGAGCCAGAGTAGAAAGTTGTGTGGAGTGGTGGCGCGGGAAGGGTGGTGGCATGCAGTACGAGGGAGAGTAGGGCAGAGGGAATAGTGAAGATGTTGGTTAAGTCTTGCATTAGGGATTTGGACAGTATTGGTAAAAGCCAGAGTAGAAAGTCGTGTTCAACGGGGTCGCGGGAGAGGTGGTGGCATTTTTTACAGCAAGAGAGTCAGCTCAAGGCAATAAACAAAAAACAGCAACAAAAAAAGCCCACTAAAAACGCTGCACAGACAAAAGAAAACAGAACACGAAGAGGCCAGAGGAGAAGTCAATTTCGGCTCATGCTCAAGTTCAGGATATCACGTACAAAGGAGAGGAGGGCGGAGAGCTCGTTCCTGAGGGTGGTGTTGAGCCAGCCGTAGAGCACAGGGTTGGTACACGCCGAGCTCATGGCGATGGCGTGGCAGGACCCGAACACCACAAAGAAGTACTCCGGCGCCTGTGCGGGGAAGGAAGACTATAGCGTTATTGAGGGGGGGAAGAAGCATCAATGTAAGGGATAAGGAGGGGTGTGTAATTCGCCCACGGCTTGGTCACGAGTTGAACCCGCAATATCCAGCAAGTACCCTCCCCACAAGTGCAAACTCGTTAGAGTTGGTCTCTGGTGTGTGTGTGTGTGTGTGTGTGTGTGTGTGCCCAGGGCGTCCAGGCTCTCACCCTAACAAAGCCCGCGTAGTTGAAGTCTGCGAGGAGGTTGACCACGTGCCAGGGCAGCCAGCAGACGGCGAAGGCGGCGGCGACGGAGGTGAGGAGCAGCGTGGTGCGGCGGTTCCTCTCGATCTCGCGCTGTGCCCGCCGCGGGTCGCGCTGGGACAGGGCGTGCGTGCTCAGGTATTTGTGAATGCGTCCGTGCACGAAGCTGAGCACCAGAATGGGGATGACGTACTGCATGACGATGAGCGCGATTGTCCACGAGTACTTGACCATCGGCGAGGGCCACGTCTCGACGCACTTCTCGTACAGCAGCAGCCCGCCCAGCATGACTTGCGTCACGTAGTAGTAGGCGAAGAGCGGCAGCGTGAAGGCCAGCGACACCAGCCAGATGGCCGCCACGGACCACGGCACGCGGGCGCGGGCGCGGCTGTTGCCCGTCACCCGCACGATGGTGAAGTAGCGGTCCGCGGCGATGGCAACGATGGTGGCCGTTGACACTAGGATGTTGGTGCACTGCAGCATCGGTACCAGCTTGCAGATGAAGTTCCCGAGCGTGTAGTTGCTGTGCAGCAGGCCGAGCAGCGTGAAGGGCATGCACACCACGCATAGGCTCACGTCGGACACCGTCAGGTTGATGATGTACACGTTGTGGGCCTCGCGCCGCAGCTCGGGCCGCCGCATGATCGCCGCTGCCAGGATCAGGTTGCCGAGGATGCCGGCGGTGATGAGCAGCGCGTACACGGTGATGAGCGAGGCACGCGCCGCCGTGCCCAAGTAGTTCTGCTGACTCCTCTCGAGTATGGTCTTCCAGTCAACACTAAAGGTGTCGTTGGTGCCGTTGGCGAGCGTGTGGTTGTCCATGGCGCCTCACTGCAGCGTGGTTGCTGGTGTGGCGAGGGTGGCGGAGGGGCGGGCCGCGGGGTGGGGGGTGGCTGGGTGGTCAGGGCGTGGCGCGGGGCAGGGCCACGCCGACGGACGGCAGCACCATGGTGTTTCGGAGCGGGGGCGGCGGGGCAGCTGCTGGGACCTCACTGGGGGCGGCGGGGCAGCTGCTGGGGCCTCACTGGGTGCGACGGGGCAGCGGCTGGGACCTCACTAGGTGCGGCTCGGCGCTGCCCTGGGTGGTCAGATGCTGCCTCGCAGGGAACGCGGCTCCCCCGGGGGCGGCGCGCCTCCGTTATCCCGCCCCACCACGCTATTGATTCACACGATCATTCCACAGGCTGTCTGGCATCCCGGAAAATCTCTACTTTAAATTTTTTCACAGTCTCAGAGTGGGCGTGCGGAGGGGCGGCCGGGAGGGGAGAAGGGGGCAAGCGTTGGCCGGGAGAGCAAGGCGGTGTAGGGAAGGGATCTGCGTGGGGTGTCTTGGAAGGGCCGTGGGTGTGCAGGGGAGTGGCCGGGGATTAGCGAGTGTGTGGCAGTGTGTCGTGGGGATTGGGAGGGGGTGGGGGGCGGAGGAGGCGAGGGGGTGGGAGCAGGGGGGGCGGGGCGCTTCCCCTCCCACCTCAGCTGGCAGTGACACGACCGACGAACCTCAGACCTGCAATGATACAAGCCTGTGTGAGCAAGGGGTGGGTGGGGGATGGAAGAGAGAGAGAGAGAGAGAGAGACTCATATTGCTCTAATCCAGCCATTACCAGGGGCCGAATTTTTCTTTAATAGTCTTAAGGCACATTCTCTCTCTCTCTCTCTCTCTCTCTCTCTCTCTCTCTCTCTCTCTCTCTCTCTCTCTCTCTCTCTCTCTCTCTCTCTCTCTCTCTCTCTCTGTCTCTCACACATACAATTTTACGTCTCTACACTTTATTTCGTTCACCAAAATATAAATCTTAAATTGAGCAATCGTGGATGTGTGTGTGTGTGTGTGTGTGTGTGTGTGTGTGTGTGTGTGTGTGTGTGTGTGTGAGTGAGAGAGAGATTTATTAGTGGTCGTTTATCGCCCGCCATAAATTGTGAAGTAATCTTAGAAAGCGAAAGTTATTCCTGCCGTATACTTTGATGACTCCTTAAGTTTACGACTGGGGAGAGAGAGAGAGAGAGAGAGAGAGAGACAGACATAGACAGACAAGATTGGGAATGAGTTTTACCAAAGTTTTAACAAATACTAACTTAACAAATACTATCATTACATCATCTTGCGGACCTGTTGCAAAGGACCTCTGCCTCGACTTAGGAAATATAACCCTCCCTATTAAAATGTCCTCTAAACATCCTGTAATACCGTGATTGTTGTGGTCATAAAACGAAGGTAAACACGACGAGGAGAGTATCAAGACACCTTTCCTACCGAATCTGACCCTCTCTGTTTGGCTGTTCTTCACTGTACCAAATGAAAGCAAGCCTCCCCATTGAAATAAGTCCTCTTAGTCACACTTTCCTGTAATACTGTGATGGTTGTGGTCATAAAACGAAGGTAAACACAACGAGGAGAGTATCAAGACACCTTTCTAACCGAATCTGACACTGTTTGGCTGCTCTTTACTGCACCGAATGAAAGCAAACCTCCCCATTGAAATAAGTCCTCTCAGGCACACTTTCCTGTAATACTGTGATTGTTGTGGTAATGAAACAGAGGTCAATACAACGAGGGAAGTATCAGGACACCTCTCCAACCGAATCTGACCCTCTTTGTTTGGCCACTCTTCACTGATCTCTTTGGACTTGCAGCAGAAACGCCAGCAGGTTCTTTTTTCCTATCTTCTTTGTTTTGTTTTTTTCCTATCATCTGCGTCCTTTTCTGTAAATATCGTTTAAAACTTCCTTGACTGTTGCTGGTGCTTAAAAAAAATCTTATAAAACTCTTCACTACGTATTTGGAACAGACTTTTTTTGTATCCTTTATTTCTTTCCCTTTAGCTGCTTCCTTTACTGTAAAAAATGTATTGTTAGTTAGTATTGTTAAAACTCTATAGACGTTCGCTTTATTCTGATCATCACGTCCCCGCTGATGGGGCTGCGGGGCACTTCAGCGGCGACTGAGGTGACGCCCGCGCGCTGGGAACATGCTAGGAGGATGGAAGTAACGGAACAGATGGACATACCTATTGGCCCTCCAGCCTCTCCTCTACCGGGAACATAAGAGGAAGAATGAGAATGAAAATGCGGCAATGAGAAATAAACATACAGAATAGACGGAATGAACGAAACAGATGAACATAAATACCTATTGGCCCTCCAGCCTCTCCTTTACCGGGAACATAAGAGGAAGAATGAGAATGAAAATGTAGAAATGACTAACAGAATAGGTGAAAATAATAATACCAGGAAAGTAAAGAAGGAAAAGATATAGAGAAAAAGAGAAGAAAAAAAGGAAGAAAAAGAATAGACGGAAATAGAAAAAAAATAATAGAAATATATATATGTCTATGATCAGCCCTTCAGCTTCTCCTCTACTCAGGAAACGGAGTAATAAAATGTAGAAGAGAGAAAAAGAGAAGAAAAAAAGGATACAAGAGTGACGGGAATGTGCAGAAGAGATTATAATAGAAGAAAAGGTGGAAATATGTCTATGATCAGCCCTTCAGCTTCTCCTCTACTCGGAAAACAGAGAAAAAAAGAGAAAAGGGAAATGTAGAAGAAATAATTTTAACAACAGCCTCTAGTCTTCCTTGGTCTTAATTTCCTGTTTTCTCTCTCGGTATATTCTGTGTTTTACTTGTGTTCGTCCTTTGTAGCGCGTGGAAATAAGAGAGAGGAGGAAGGTTTTATTAATATATATTTTGCTATTTAGTGTGCAGTATAAAATAAGGGAGAGAGAAGAGCTTAGCAAATAGAATAGGAAATTAATCTTAGGAATTACTCTCACTTTTCTCCTTTCCCATTCCTCTTTTCCTTTTCTTTCCTTTTTTTCTATCAGAACATAAGGTTAGTTTGCAAAAGGCCAGTTGGATGAAAGCACTTAGGCAAATTATTATGTATCTTTTTTTTCACTTCTTTTGTCGTGTTCAAGTATTAATTAATAAGACTCAGAAAACTTAAGGCCAGTTGGCTAAAAGAACTTAGGCAAATTAGTATGTATCTTTTTCCTTACCTTCTTTTATCATGTTCATGGATAAATTAAAGACTCAAAAAACTTGCGTCGACTTAATGAACTTAGGCAAATCAGTATATATCTTTTTCCACTTTCCTTCATCATGTTCACGAATAAAGTAAAAGACTCGGAAAGCTTGCATCGTTATACCACAAGAACATTAGAACATAAGGTTAGTCTGCGAGAGGCCTAACGACTAAAAGAACTTAAGCAAATTAGTATATTATTTTTCCACTTTCTTTTGTCATGTTCAAGTATTAATGTAAAGACTCAGAAAACCTGCATCGTTATAACTTATAGCACAAGAACTGTAGAACATAAGGAGTCTGCGAGAGGCCTAACGGCTAAAAGAACTTCGGCAAATTAGTATATATCTTTCCGCTTTCTTTTATCATGTTCAGTTATTAATGTAAAGACTCAGAAAGCTTTTGCATCGTTATAGCACAAGAACATTAGAACATAAGGTTAGTCTGCGTGAGGCCGAACGACTAAACGAACTTAAGGAAATTAGTTTAAAGTTTATTGTCCACTAAAAAAAAAAGAAAAAGGAACAGACGAAGTATCTCTTTTTCTCTTTTTCTTCTTATGTATATTTTCTGTGTCAAGTTTTTTTTTTCACTTTCATATCACGTTATCATTTATAGTGTTCAAATATTAATTAAAAAACGCAAGAAACAAAATAAAAAGCGTGTTCATATTACAAACGCGTTCAACTAAACACAGGAATTTGCAATAGAACACTCTGCTGAAATAAGTCATGCACGTTATTGTATATATATATATATATATATATATATATATATATATATATATATATATATATATATATATATATATATATATATATATATATATATTCGCTATGTTTAATTTCTCGTGTTCAAATATCAATTACAAGACTCAGAAGAAACAAAATAAAGGGCATCGTCTTCCCTTGCCTCCTCCTCTTCCTCTTCCCCTTCCCTTCCCTTCCCTTTCCTGCCCTGCCCTTCTGTTCCCATCCCATCCCATCCCTAAAAAGTCTGCTGGAGGACAGTCTACTAAAAGAACTATAGCAAATTAGTGTGTATATATATATTTTTTTTTTTCCACTGTTTAATTTATCGTGTTCAAAACTAATTAGAAGAAACAAAATGCAGAAACTCGTAGCAGCTCAAAAACATTTAAACATTGGTAGTCTGCAAGAGGTCAGACAACTAAGAGGACTGATGCAAACTGCTGTATCTGTTTTTTGCACTTTGTCTAATTGATGGCATTCAAATCTTAATTAACATTCTCGGAAGACACGAAATAGTAGCGTTGTTTCATCACAAAATCATTTACACATTATGAGTCTACAAGAGCGAATGCAACTAAAATACCATAAGCAAATTAGTATGTATATATTTTTCCGCCGTGGTGAAGTTATCGTGTGCAAAATATTCATTAAATTACTCGGAAGAAACAAAATAAAGGCTTCGTTATAGTACAAAATCATTTAAATATTATGAGTCTTCAAGAGCGAATGCCTAAAAGACCTTAATCAAATTAGTATGTATATATTTTTCCGCCGTGTTAAATTTATCGTGTACAAATATTCATTAAAATACTCGGAAGAAACAAACAAACAAAAAAGCCTTCGTTATAGTACAAAATCATTTACACATTATGAGTCTGCAAGAGCGAATGCCTGAAAGACCTTAATCAAATTAGTACATATATATTTTTCCGCCGTGGTGAAGTTATCGTGTGCAAATATTCATTAATAAAACCAGGAAGATACAATTTTTTTTAAGAAGCCTCCGTATAGCGCGTAAACATTTAAATGAATATAACAGTCTGCAGGAAACAGTTCGAGTTAAGCAAAGTGAGTGTATTTTTCTATTTACCTCACTAATCACGTTTATATTTTGTCTATGTCTTTTATTCTCTTTCTTTTATGTTGTATTCGAAGTCCTCACTGATATATTTTTTTCCCTTCCCTTCTTTGTTTATTCTTTCTCTATATCCGTGTTGCTTCTCTCTTCTCTTCCTTATCTTTATTTAATCATTTCCTTTCTTTTGTATATATTTTCTGTCAATTTCTTTCGCTGTTCATCTAAAGGTCAAGTATAAAAAGGAGTCCTGAGGAACAGACGAAGCGCATCAAAATCTCTTTTTTCTTCCTTATCTACAATTCAAGCTTTTCTCTTCTGTAGTATTTTTCCACGTCAAAATTATTCATTGTTTATCTTATCACGTTCAAATATATACAAG
>NC_066575.1:8719931-8752431 GCF_024679095.1 Eriocheir sinensis | reverse complement strand
CACACACACACACACACACACACACACACACACACACACACACACACACACACACACACACACACACACACACACACACACTTGGATTCTTTTTCATCCCACTGTTTCAAATTTAAGAATCTCTTCGAGTGATTAAACTGTTGAAATTCCCTTTATATTACACTACTATAAGCTCTAGAATCTGTTGGAGCTGTATTAATGACCCAATAACTACTAATTAATAACTTTGGATTCCCTTTGCATTCCACTGTTTTAACGCTTGGAGTCATTAACCAATGATATATAGCTTCAGATTCCCTCTTCATTCCACCATTTGAAGCTCAAGAATCTACTGGAGCTATGATAATAACTAAATATAACCTCTGATCCCCTTTTCATTCCACTATCATAACTTCTAGAATCTGTTGCAGTGTTAATAATATGAACTAACCATTGATAACTAACTTCGGATTCCACTTTCACTCCATTACTTTAACCCCAGGAGTCTAATGGAGCGATGTCATTGTTCTGAATCGAATAGCATTTCCGATCGTCCTTCTGGCGGCACACAGGGGGGAGCCTTGGGTCGGAGTGTGATAGCGCTGCTTCAATATCCGGTGTCTCGCGGTCCTATCCGGCTGGGCGCGTCTGTAACCCCTGATCGGAACTGAGCCACTGTGTGTGTGGGGGGCGGGGCTGGCTGGCTGGCTGGTAATGTTTCGAGTTACTTTTAAGTATTGCCTCGGTTAAGTGAGTAGCCGGTCGATGTAACGTTTCTGTAGCTGCTTTTTTTTAATGAGTTATTCTTTATCTCTGTTTCTGTGCTGTCTGTCTCTCTTTTTCCTTCTTTTTCTGTCACTGTATCTCTGTCTCTGTCTGTCTCATTTTCCTTCTTTCTCTGTTACTTTCTATCTCTGTCTGTCTCTATCTCTCCCTTTCCTTCTACTCTGTTATTCTCTATCTCTCTGTCTCTGTCTCATTTTCCTTCTTTCTCTGTTATTCTCTATCTCTCTGTCTCTGTCTTTCATTTTCCTTCTTTCTCTGTTACTCTCTATCTCTCTGTCTCTGTCTTTCATTTTCCTTCTTTCTCTGTTACTCTCTATCTCTCTGTCTCTGTCTTTCATTTTCCTTCTTTCTCTGTTACTCTCTATCTCTCTGTCTCTGTCTTTCATTTTCCTTCTTTCTCTGTTACTCTCTATCTCTCTGTCTCTGTCTTTCATTTTCCTTCTTTCTCTGTTACTCTCTATCTCTCTGTCTCTGTCTTTCATTTTCCTTCTTTCAATGTTACTCTCTATCTCTCTGTCTCTCTCTCCCTCCCCTCCTGTATGATAAATGGCCTTGTTATGGTATCCTTGGGGCCTAATAAGGGAGCACATTAAAGGACTATGGGGAAGCCTCATTATAACTTGGAGATAATTTACGGCGAAGATAATAACGAAATAATTAATGAAGGTAATACTAATACGGAATGACCCCCCGGAGACCTTTGAGAGAGAGAGAGAGAGAGAGAGAGAGAGAGAGAGAGAGAGAGAGAGAGAGAGAGAGAGAGAGAGAGAGAGAAATGGATATACGTTAAAGGATGAATCAGCTTTTTTCTAAGACTTGGATTTCTATGGTTAGCAATATGTCCTTCCCCCTCCTCCTCCTCCTTCTTCTTCTCTTCGCTCTCCTCCTCCTTCTTTCCCTCCTCCTTCTCCTTCATTTTTTCCTTCTCCTTTTCCTTCTCTTCCTCACCCTTCTCTTCCTCCTCCTCTTCGTTTTTTTTCTCCTCGTCTTCTTTCTCTTCCTTCTTCTCCACCTCCTCCTCTTCGTCACCCTCCTGTTATTTTTGCTGCTATTATAAATACTACTACTACTACTACTACTACTACTACTACTACTACTACTACCACTACCACCACCACATAACACCACCTACCACCACCACCACCACCACGGCCATTTTTCTTGTGTTTCTCTCGAGTACACCTTCAGCGCCTTCACGCGGACCAGCGGCTTACGTCACTGCAGGGCTGAGGCCGCGATTATCCCCGGGCTGTACTGTGTGTGTGTGTGTGTGTGTGTGTGTGTGTGTGTGTGTGTGTGTGTGTGTGTGTGTGTGTGTTTCCAGGCGCTTCGTTTTTTTTTCTTCATAGTATTTCCTAAGATTGTTCTATGTATTTTTTTCTGATTTTTGTTTTATTTGTTTTATTCATTTGATATTTTGTCTTGTAATTCTTTTCTCTTCTAACTGTGTGGTCAGTAAATTAAATTATGCTAAACTAATTAGACTACACGATAGATAGATTAATAGATAGGTACAGAGAGAGAGAGAGAGAGAGAGAGACTTAAATAGGTCTGAATGAAGAGGTACAATCATCACCATCACCACCACCAATCAAGCAATCACTCTGTCTTAATCATCACCACCACCTCCTAGACCACAATTACCACACACACCACATCCCACCACCATCACCATCACCATCAAGTCATCACCACCATCACCTCCACAACCACCATTATCACACACACACCGTCACCCAATCACCCAATCACCGCCCAAGCTCAGGTGTGTGTGAGAGAGAAACAGGTGTGTCTGGGTGATTGGCGGCATAGAGGCTCACACAGGTATTGGCTCCACACCTGCCAATATCTTGTAATTAAAGCCCTCGTCTGTTCCTACCCCGCCTTGTTCTCCCAGCTGATGCCTGACTCATTAACTTAACCAACTGCCCGCCCTTTGTCTGTTTCTCTGTCTGCCTTTCTAGTCTAGTCACAATCACTCGTAAGGTGTTGTTCTTCTCCTCTCTTCTCTTCTCTTTTTTTTTTTTTTTTTTTTTTACAGCAGAGGAGTCAGCTCAAAGGTACAAAAAAAGGTTACAAATGTGAAAAAAGCCCGCTACTCACTGCTCCTATAAAGAGTTCGAGGAGTGGCCGAGAGAGAGGTCAATTTCGGGAGGAGAGGTGTCCTGATACCCTGCTCTCTGCTTTTCTCTTCTGTTCTCTTCTGATATTTTCCCTTTTTCTCTACTTTCGTCCTGATTCGTCTTGTGATGTCGTTTCTTTATTATTGCCTCTTCCATATTGTGTTCGGTTTTATATTTTCTTCTTTCCTCTTTTTTTCCTGTCTTCCTTCTTCCTCTCCTTTCCTCTTGGTTCGTCTTGGCATATTATCTCTTATTCTTTCTTCTCCCTTCTTTCATCTTCTTTTGTACGCTTTTTATCCTTTCTTCTCTTTTTTCTTCTCTTCGTTCATCTTCTTTTGTCCACTTCTCCTTCCATCGTCTCTTCTCTCCTTTCTTCTCTTCTCCCTTCTTGTCTGTGTTGCCTTCTTTTCTCTCCTCTCTTTTTCTTTTCTTTTCTCTTGTCTCTCCTCTTCTCTCCTTTCTTCTCTTCTCCCTTCTTGTCTGTGTTGCCTTGTTTTCTCTCCTCTCTTTTCCTTTTCTCTTCTCCACTTTTCTCCTATCCTTTCCTTTCTTACCCTTTGCTATCCTTTTCTCTACTTCTCCATTTCTATTCTATCATTATCGTTTCCTTCAATTCATTTTCTTGCTCATGTTCTTCTTGTTCATGTTCTTGTTCTAATGATGACGATAAATAATGGGAAGAGCAGTTAATTAATCAAGTAAAATATTCAGGTAATGTTAATCATATTCCATGTCAAGGTATTATTCACAACTTTTCCATGTCGATGCAATATTCAAATGCGCTGACCTGTATTACTGAGTGACTTGTAACAGCGATTTCCACACATCAAACAAATCATTACGTATCTACCCAATGCGCCACTATAAACACTTGCCTGCGCCATGACGGGCTGGGGCCGACTACCATCCAGGCCCCTCAAGAGAGCCTACCGGCGCTATAGGCATACACTTAAAAAAAAACCCTGTAACTTTTGACGATCTGGGTAACTCTTTTTCATGTCAGGGTAATGTCCAGAGGTGTTGAAATGCATGTGTTGAAGCTTGGATTAGGTATTTCTCATGTCAAAGTATTATTCTCGCTATTATTTCAAAAAAGTGTTCTGGTATTTATATTCTCAAAGGCCAAAGGGATCAGAAGGTTAACGACACATTACAGAGCATCGTAGAAGTGTCGGACGATTGGTCAAACCCTTTTTTTCACCTCGTTATAAATATTCAACACCTTTTCGTCTCATTAATTAACGTCGTCGCCTCTCCAACTTTAAAAGGTGACGAGGTACAATAGTTGTGTAAGTCCTTTCTCTCTCTACTGGCGGCGGCGGTAAAAATGATATATAATTCTCCTCAGTCTCCTGTTTAGATGACGCAACCGACGTAATGTCATAAAGGAGAACGACGGTGTGTGTGTGTGTGTGTGTGTGTGTGTGTGTGTGTGTGTGTGTTCTTCCTTCCTTCCTTGTCTTCTTTTCCTTATTTTTTTTGCCTCCCTCTTTCACTTTCTCTCCTTTCTTATTTGCTTCCTTTTCCTTCTTTCATTTCAGATTAAGGAAAGGAAAGGGAGAAAGGAAGAAAAGGAAAGGAAGGAAGGAAAGGAAAAATAGATAAATTAGGAGGCGAGATAAACTAAGATAAGGGAATAATAAAGATAAAAAAACACAAAAGAAGGAAATAGGAGATAAGATACGAGAGAAGAGAAAATAGGAAAAAAAATAAAGTTTACAAATAATAAGAAAAAAAAAAGAAACTTAACATTTACTACTCCTTTGTTTTTCGTCTAATTATTTATCTTCCTTTTGTTAACAAGTTCATAATGGCTCACGGACTTTCTGAACGTCACCAAAGAATTGTCCCTGAGGAGGTTCACCGTGTTTGTTTGACCTTTTCAAGTTCTGTTTACCGTCGAGTTTATGTAAAACAGATTCTAAAGACCTTAACAGCTTTCTTCGTTTTTTTTTTCTTCATAGTATTTCCTAAGATTGTTCTATGTATTTTTCTTCTGATTTTTGTTTTATTTGTTTTATTCATTTGATATTTTGTCTTGTAATTCTTTTCTCTTCTAACTGTGTGGTCAGTAAATTAAATTATGCTAAACTAATTAGACTACGGTCTGAATGAAGAGGTACAATCACCATCACCTCCACCATCACCACCACCAATCAAGCAATAACTCTGTCTTAATCATCACCACCACCACCTAGACCACAATTACCACACACACCACATCCCACCACCATCACCATCAAGTCATCACCACCATCACCTCCACAACCACCATTATCACACACACACCGTCACCCAATAGCTCAGGTGTGTGTGAGAGAGAAACAGGTGTGTCTGGGTGATTGGCGGCATAGAGGCTCACACAGGTATTGGCTCCACACCTGCTAATATCTTGTAATTAAAGCCCTCGTCTGTTCCTACCCCGCCTTGTTCTCCCAGCTGATGCCTGACCCATTAACTTAACCAACTGCCCGCCCTTTGTCTGTTTCTCTGTCTGCCTTTCTAGTCTAGTCACAATCACTCGTAAGGTGTTGCTCTTCTCTCTTCTCTCTTTTTTTTTTTTTACAGCAGAGGAGTCAGCTCAAAGGTACAAAAAAAGGTTACAAATGTGAAAAAAAGCCCGCTACTCACTGCTCCTATAAAGAGTTCGAGGAGTGGCCGAAAGAGAGGTCAATTTCGGGAGGAGAGGTGTCCTGATACCCTCCTCTCTGCTTTTCTCTTCTGTTCTCTTCTGATATTTTCCCTTTTTCTCTACTTTCGTCCTGATTCGTCTTGTGATGTCGTTTCTTTATTATTTTCTCTTCCATATTGTGTTCGGTTTTATATTTTCTTCTTTCCTCTTTTTTTCCTGTCTTCCTTCTTCCTCTCTTTTCCTCTTGGTTCGTCTTGGCATATTATCTCTTATTCTTTCTTCTCCCTTCTTTCATCTTCTTTAGTACGCTTTTTATTCTTTCTTCTCTTTTTCCTTCTCTTCGTTCATCTTTTGTCCACTTCTCCTTCCATCGTCTCTTCTCTCCTTTCTTCTCTTCTCCCTTCTTGTCTGTGTTACCTTGTTTTCTCTCCTCTCTTTTTCTTTTCTTTTCTCTTGTCTCTCCTCTTCTCTCCTTTCTTCTCTTCTCCCTTCTTGTCTGTGTTTCCTTTTCTCTTCTCCACTTTTCTCCTATCCTTTCCTTTCTTACCCTTTGCTATCCTTTTCTCTACTTCTCCATTTCTATTCTATCATTATCGTTTCCTTCAATTCCTTTTCTTGCTCATGTTCTTCTTGTTCACGTTCTTGTTCTAATGATGACGATAAATAATGGGAAGAGCAGTTAATTAATCAAGTAAAATATTCAGGTAATGTTAATCTTATTCCATGTCAAGGTATTATTCACAACTTTTCCATGTCGATGCAATATTCAAATGCGCTGACCTGTATTACTGAGTGACTTGTAACAGCGATTTCCACACATCAAACAAATCATTACGTATCTACCCAATGCGCCACTATAAACACTTGCCTGCCAGGCCCTCAAGAAAAAAACACCTGTAACTTTTAACGATCTGGGTAACTCTTTTTCATGTCAGGGTAATGTCCAGAGGTGTTGAAATGCATGTGTTGAAGCTTGGATTAGGTATTTCTCATGTCAAAGTATTATTCTCGCTATTATTTCAAAAAAGTGTTCTGGTATTTATATTCTCAAAGGCCAAAGGGATCAGAAGGTTAACGACACATTACAGAGCATCGCAGAAGTGTCGGACGATTGGTCAAACCCTTTTTTTCACCTCGTTATAAATATTCAACACCTTTTCGTCTCATTAATTAACGTCGTCGCCTCTCCAACTTTAAAAGGTGACGATAAGTCCTTTCTCTCTCTACTGGCGGCGGCGGTAAAAATGATATATAATTCTCCTCAGTCTCCTGTTTAGATGACGCAACCGACGTAATGTCATAAAGGAGAACGACGGTGTGTGTGTGTGTGTGTGTGTGTGTGTGTGTGTGTTCTTCCTTCCTTCCTTGTCTTCTTTTCCTTATTTTTTTTGCCTCCCTCTTTCACTTTCTCTCCTTTCTTATTTGCTTCCTTCCCTCCTTTGCTCCCCTTCCTTCCTAATTTCCTTATTCCCTTCTTTCATTTCTTTGTATTCTTCTTTCCTTCCTTGCTTTCCTTTGTTTTCCTTACATTGTTGCTTTCTTCTTTTCTTCCTTTCTTCTTTTCTTCTTGGCTGGGTGACTGGCTGACTGATTGACTGACTGACTGAAATACTGGGTGACTGACTGACTGGCTGACTGATTGACTGATTGACTGACTGACTGAAATACTGGGTGACTGACTGACTGGTTGACTGACTGACTGATTGACTGACTGACTGACTGACTGGCTGACTGACTGACTGACTGGGTGAATAGCTGGGTGACTGACTGGCTGAGTGACTGACTGACTGACTGGGTGACTGGCTGACTGACTTGCTGAGTGGCTGACTGACTGACTGGCTGGGTGACTGGCTGGCTGGGTAAGTGAGTGTCTATCTGCCTGTCTGTCTGTCTCTCTGGTGTGTTGTCCGTGTAGGCGTTCACGTAACACACGTTTGATAAAAGATCGAAGCTTTTTCACTTTACAGAGTCCCCGAGAAGCAAGAGTAAGCGTCCCTTTTAAGCCGCCTCTCTTCCTTTGTATCCCACCCCTTCCCCTCTCCCTCCCCCTCTCCCTCTCTCCCTCCTGATGATGCTGATGGTGGTTGTCTGTCTGTCGTTGTCGGTGTTTTTACGGGGTTACTAAATAGTTTATATCGAGTAAAACGTTCAAGAGAGAGAGAGAGAGAGAGAGAGAGAGAGAGAGAGAGAGAGAGAGAGCAAATATAGTCTTTAATTGCAAATCTTAATATTCTTTGATGTCCCTCTGCCCTATTTTTTTTTTCTCTCTCTCTCTCTCTCTCTCTCTCTCTCTCTCTCTCTCTCTCTCTCTCTCTGTGTGTGTGTGTGTGTGTGTGTGTGTGTGTGTGTGTGTGTGTGTGGATATATATATCTCGAATTTACATATGAATAGATGCTTCCGTGTATTCAAACTTAAACACACACACACACACACACACATACACACACTCACTCACACACACACACACACACACACACACACACACACAGGGGAGAGAGAAGAATGTCAGACTCCCTCCAAGTTGTCTTTCCGAGTTGGGGAAACTAAAAAAAAAAGTCATAAATTAATAAGAGATCATAAAACTTCCTGCCTGGAGCCTTCTCTCTCTCTCTCTCTCTCTCTCTCTCTCTCTCTCTCTCTCTCTCTCTCTAATGAAGAATAAAAGGCCAGAGACGTTTAGTAATGGTTAGATAAGGTGGAAATGGTGACGAGTTTACACACACACACACACACACACACACACACACACACACACACACACACACACACACACAACCTTGTTTGGAGCAAATGGAAGACTGTTTGAACGAATAATGTCACGAGAGAGAGAGAGCTGGTTTAAGGTCTTTTTAGAGGATGAAGGGGATAAAGAAATACAGAATCTTAAATATTCTCTCTCTCTCTCTCTCTCTCTCTCTCTCTCTCTCTCTCTCTCTCTCTCTCTCTCTCTCTCTCTCTCTCGAGGAATGTAATATAATGTAATTGTTATTTTTCTTTGCCAATCCTCAACCTCAATCCACAACAACCTCCTCCTTTTCCTTTTCCTCCCCCTGCTCTTCTTCCCTCTCGTCCTCCTCCTCCTCCTCTCTAACGCACCGTTGCTAAAGTGGCTTAAGGACTGAGCTGCCGTACAGAGGGATAACTGTATTGTCTTTCTCGTCTTATGGTGTCTCTTGCTGCCCTAGTGTCTCACCTTCCGACGGCCGGGATGTGATCTTCCTAAGTGGGGCAGGTCTCTAAGGAGGGTGAGACACTTTCTATTTGTTTACTTTTAGAAGTGCACCGCGTTAAGGTTGTGAAGGTTTCTATGTTGATGTCGTTATTGATGATTATGATAAGGAGAGTAATATTGATGAAACTGATAGAAATGAAAAAAAATAATAACGATAACGAAAGTAATGAAAATGATTATGATGATACTTGTAAAAATCCTGATAAACAACAGCAACGACTTCTACTACTACGACAACAACAACAACAGCTACTTATTTTTCTACTACTACTACTACTACTACTACTACTACTACTACTACTACAACTACTACTACTACTTCTCCTGTTAATAATGATAACGATAATAACCTTTCAAATTCCTCCACAATCTCCTATGCAGTTCCTGACACAAAACTATATAAATGGGAGAAGAATAACCACGAAGAAAAAGAAAATAGATTGAATCCTATACCGTATCCCTTTTAAGAGTTTCCGATACTGTTATGCTCCCGTGACCTGAATGCTGTGTTGGGCGTTAAGTTACTAGTCTTTTTTTCATAGTGGATTTATATGTGTTCGTTATTTCGTGTGTGTACATTGACCAAGATTTAGCAGCGCGATGGCCAGGGGACTCATCGACCTGCTCCCTCTCATCCTGCCTTCATAGCTGCGTGTGATTACAGTGGGATTTTTTTCTCGCCATATACAAGCAGTTTATTTCCCTCTCATCTGGACCCAATGCATCTGCTTAGCGTCCAATTCGCTGTTTCCTTGTATGGGAAAAATGTGTCAGGTCTTTTGTTTTGCAGTTGTTTTTCGAGGGATTATTTTTTTAATCATTTGCAAAGCTTATTTTTCCAGTTTTTTTTCGCCTCATACAAGCAATTTATTTCCCTTTTGTCAGGACTTTATGTATCTGCTTAACGTCCAAAATTCGCTGTTTACTGATACGGGAAAAAAAAAATGTAACCTTTTTTTTTTTGCAGTCATTTTGAGAGGGATTATTTTTTTTAATCATTTGCAAGCCTTCTTTTTCCTCCTGTCTGGACTCTCGTATCTACTCAGAGTCCAATTTGCTGTTAGCTGATACGAAAATTGCTGGAGGTCTTTTTTGTAATAATTTTTAGAGGTATTTATTTCTGGGTCTCATTATTCTTTTTGGTCTTTCAGTATGTGTGTGTGTGTGTGTGTGTGTGTGTGTGTGTGTGTGTGTGTGTGTGTGTGTGTTTCAAACGTTTTCCTTCACATGCATCAAATCTATTCCGCTCCTTTCAGATGCAAGAGTTGGCCAGCTCATTTATTGCTTTTTCAGGCTGTTATGTTTGCTTTTATGCCTGTGTGTGTGTGTGTGTGTGTGTGTGTGTGTGTGTGTGTGTGTGTGTGTGTGTGTGTGTGTGTGTGTTTGGTTCCATCTAGATTCTTGCATTCATTTTCTTTCTCCTTTCAGATGCAATGGTCGGCGGAGCTTCATTCTTCCCTCCCTTCATCCCTTGTGCTAACGAAGGTAAGTCAGTCGATTCCTTATTTTTGCCTGTCTGCGAATCCTCTTACGCATTTTTGCCTCCTTGTGACGTCTATTTTTATGTCCCATTATTCCTCGTGTTTTTGCCTTCGTGTGACGTCTATTTTTGTGTGCCATTATTCCTCGTGTTTTTCCTTATTGTGGGGTTATTTTAGTGTCTCCTAGTCATGCCATTTTCCCTTTAAACATTTCATACTTGTATATATCTATCTGTCCAGTTCTCCTTTTATTACATTATTACTTTTTTCTGTATTTCTCCTTTATGTGATTATGTTTATTTTCTCTACAACACACACACACACACACACACACACACACACACACACACACACACACACACACACATTACGGCAATGAACAAAGTAAAAGGAGATTAGAGGTTTAAGGGTAAGAGGAGGAGGAGGAAGAGGAGGAGGAGGAGGAAGAGGAGGAGGAGAGGTCGTAAGTAAATAATCCATCTTTCATCTTAAAATATGAAGAGAGAGAGAGAGAGAGAGAGAACTCTTTAAACTATTTTTCGTACTTTTGCATTTATATTTTTCGAGTTATTTAGTTTTTTTCTTTTCGTTTAATTTCGCTTTTCATTGTCTTCCACCTCTATGTCTGTCTGTCTGTCTGTCTGTTCCTCTCTCTCTCTCTCTCTCTCTCTCTCTCTCTCTCTCTCTCTCTCTCTCTCTCTCTCTCTCTCTCTCTCTCTCTCTCTCTCTCTCTCTCTCTCTCTCTCTCTCTCTCCGTGTATGCGAAGAATCTTTATCATCTCGATATGAGTAAACTTAACTTGGTCTGGCGATGGAGAGATGGAGAGAGACTGGAGGAAACGTGAGGAGGGATGGAGGAAAATCTGGAAGGAAGAAAGGAGGCGGAGGAGGAGGAAAGTAGTTGAGGGGAGGAGAAGAGGGGAGAGGAAAAACGATGAGAAAGGAGGAAAAGAACTTAAAGGAGAGAAAGAAGGAAAGAAAGAGAAAGGAGACAAGAGGAGAGAGGAGAGAAAAGTTGATGAAAGGAGATGAAAAGAAGAGGAAAAGAGAAGAGAGGAAAAAAGCGCAATTCGGAAGACATAACGAAAAAAAACAAAAAAAAAACGAAAAAGAGAACGACAGGAAGAGACGATGAGAGGAAGAGAAAGAAGAGGAGGAGAAACAGAAGAGAAAGTGAAAATAAAGAGGAAAATATAGAAGGAGGGAAGAGGAGGAAAAAAGGAGAAAAGAGGAGAGAGGAGGATAGGTGATGAGAGGAGATAAGAAGAAAGAAAAAGAGGAATAAAGTAGAGAAAGAAGAAAAGGAAGACGAGAAAGGAAGACAAGATAAAAAAGGATAAAGAAGAGAGGAGAAAAAGAGCAAACCAGAAGACGTAATAAAGAAAAAAAAATGACCAGAAATAATGAAACAAGAAAAAGAGAAGGAAAAAGAGAAGGAGAAATGGAAGAGGAAGAGGAGATGATAAAGAAGGAATGGGAAGAGGAGAAAAACGCTTGAAGGGATAAATACAGACACATTAGAAGAAGGGAAGAAGGGAGGAAGGGAGGAAGGAAAGGGGGAAGGGAGAGACGCAGTGAAGGGAGAAGAGGAAAGAGGTGGTGAGAGAGGGAGGGGAGAGAGAGGAGGAGGAGGAAGAGGGAGGGGAGAGATAGCGGAGAGAAAGGAAGGGAGGGAGGAGGGAAGGGAGAGAAAGGGAGGGTGTGGGAAGGGAGAGAAAACCTGGCAAAGTGAGGTGAAGGGTGATAATGAGAGAGAGAGAGAGAGAGAGAGGCTGGCTACTGACTTGCTTACATCGAAGGAAAAAAAAAACGAAGGGTAGAAAATAAAAAAGGGAAATAAAGAAAGGGAAGGAAAGGAAAGGGAAAGGGAGAGAAGATAAGGAAAGGAAAGGAAAGGAAAGGGAAAGGGAGGGGAAAAAGATAAATTAAGAAAGAGCGATTAAGAAGGGAAGTGAAAGGAAGAGAAAGGAAAGGAAAAGAAGGGAGAGAAAGGAAGAAAAGGAAAGGGAAGGGAAGGGAAAGGAAAGATAGATAAATTAGGGAAGAGATAAAGAGGGGAAAGGAGAGGAAAGGAAGGGAGAGAAAATGGAAGGAAATGGAGAGATAAGGAATAGAAAGGAATTGAAGAGAAGAGGAGGAAAATGATGGATTAGATAGGGTAGAGAAAGGAGTGTAAGAGAAGGGAAGGAAAGAGAAATAAAGGGTAGGATAGGGAAGAGAATGGAAGAGAAGGGAAGGGAGAGGAAAGAATGGGAAGGGGAGGCGAGATAAACTAAGATAAGGGAATAATAAAGATAAAAAAACACAAAAGAAGGAAATAGGAGATAAGATACGAGAGAAGAGAAAATAGGAAAAAAAATAAAGTTTACAAATAAGAAAAAAAAAGAAACTGTTAACATTTACCACTCCTTTGTTTTTCGTCTAATTATTTATCTTCCTTTTGTTAACAAGTTCATAATGGCTCACGAACTTTCTGAACGTCACCAAAGAATTATCCCTGAGGAGGTTCACCGTGTTTGTTTGACCTTTTCAAGTTCTGTTTACCGTCGAGTTTATGTAAAACAGATTCTAAAGACCTTAACAGCTGAAGGGTTATAACATCCCTTTTGTCTATCTTTTTTTTGTACGTTTTTTTTTACTCTTCCAATCTTATCGTCCATTTTCCTTTCCTTTCCTTTCGCTTCAAGTCTTCTTTTTCCTTTCTTTTTATTTTATTTTTCTTTCATTTACTTTCATTCCTTTCCTCTCCTTTCTCTTCCTTTCTTTATCTCTCTTCCTTATCCTTTCCTTCTCTTCGCTTCGTCTCCTTTTCCCTGTCTTTCCATTTTCTTCTTTTCCTTTCATTTACTTTCATTTCTTTCCTCTCCTTTCTCTTCCTTTCACTTCCAACATTTCTTATCTCTCTTCCTTATCCTTTTCCTTCTCTTCGCTCCAAGTCTTTTCCCTGTCTTTCCATTTTCTTCTTTTCCTTTCATTTACTTTCATTTCTTTCCTCTCCTTTCTCTTCCTTTCACTTCCTTTCACTTCCCTTTCTTATCTCTCTTCCTTATCCTTTCCTTCTCTTCGCTTCGTCTCCTTTTCCCTGTCTTTCCATTTTCTTCTTTTCCTTTCATTTACTTTCATTTCTTTCCTCTCCTTTCTCTTCCTTTCACTTCCTTTCACTTCCCTTTCTTATCTCTCTTCCTTATCCTTTTCCTTCTCTTCGCTCCAAGTCTTTTCCCTGTCTTTCCATTTCCTTCTTTTCCTTTCATTTTCTCTCATTCCTTTCCCTTCCTTTCCTCTCCTTTTTCTTCCTTTCACTTCCCTTCAACATCTCTCTTCCTTAATTTCTCTGTTTTCCCTTCCCTTCGAAAGAGATGAAGGGAGGGAGAAAGGGAGACGGAAAAGGAGGAGGGAGAGGGCAGTCAGAGAGGGGGAGGGGAAAGGGAGAGAAGAGGGAATACTGGAGGGAGAAATACCAGAAAGACGGAGAAGGGAAAGAAAAGGGGAAGGGGGAGGCATGTTTCGGGTGGGGGAGGTAGGGGAGGTCAGAGGGGGGTAGGGGTAAGGGGGAGGGGGGAGGATAGGGGTGGAGGAGTCTCGGGTGGATGAAAGTGAAGATGGAGAGAAAAAATCTGCGTGGGGAGTGTCATAATCAGGCTACTCAACCCTCTCTCTCTCTCTCTCTCTCTCTCTCTCTCTCTCTCTCTAATCATTTTTGTGTCGTTATTTTAAGTGTTTTTTTTCTTGATGTTTTTGTTTCTTTCTTCTTCTTCTTCTTCTTCTTCTTCTTCTTCTTCTTCTTCTTCTTCTTCTTCTTCTTCTTCTTCTTCTTCTTCTTCTTCTTCTTCTTCTTCTTCTTCTTCTTCTTCTTCTTCTTCTCCTTCTTCCTCTACTTCTTCCTTTCCTCTCTTCTCTTCTTCCGCCTCCTTTTCCCTGAGACGGTCTTCATACTACTGAGTCCTCAAGGATGGGATCAATTTCGCGGCGCCTTTCCGGATAACCTTCAGCGACGAGTTACGAGAATGATCCCACCCTCGATGGCTCTACCGTATGAAGAGCGACTCAAGCGATACAAACTCCTTACGTTAGAAAGGAGACGCCTGCGGGGGGGCTTTGACACGGGTATTTAAGTAGCTGAATAGGCTCATCTTCGTCTCATCTAGGTTTCAAAGTAACCCAAAACTTGTAATATTGGTCCACAGATTTAGTCGAGGCGATGCAATACAGACTTCAGCATGTATCGGTTCACCAATTTAAGCGAGATGTTGTACAGATATCGGCAAAAGTTTTTTCCTTTACCTGAGTCATTCGAGAGTGCAACAACCTTCCCGCAGAGATAATTAGTGGAAAAATGATCTTAAAAAATCGCATTGGTCTTCAAAATATCGGTCCAACAATTTAAGCGAGATGTAATACTGACCTCGACATAAGTTTTCTTCCTTTGAGTCATTCGAGAGTGAAACAACCTTCCCGCAGAGATAGTTAGTGGAAAAATGATCTACTCCTTAAAAAATTGCATTGGCCTTTAAAATATCGGTCCAACAATTTAAGCGAGATGTAATACTGACCTCGACATAAGTTTTCTTCCTTTGAGTCATTCGAGAGTGCAACAACCTTCCCGCAGAGATAGTTAGTGGAAAAATCATCTACTTCAAAAATCGCATTGGTCTTAAAACTATCGGTCCAACAATTTAAGCGAGATGTAATACAGATCTCGACATTAGTTTTCTTCCTTTGAGTCATTCGAGAGTGCAACAAACTCCCCGCAGAGATAGTTAGTGGAAAAATGATCTACTCCTTCAAAAATTGCATTGGCCTTAGAAATATCGGTCCAACAATTTAAGCGAGATGTAATACTGACTTCGACATAAGTTTTCTTCCTTTGAGTCATCCGAGAGTGCAACAACCTTCCCGCAGAGATAGTTAGTGGGATAATTATCTACTCCTTCAAGAAATCAATGGTAACAGTTTAACGAATGGTTCCGCACGTAGTTTCAGCAAGTGCTTTGATCTCTTTCACAGGTCAATCAAGTGCCCGACAGCCTGGTTAATTTACTAGAACAAACAGTCTAGTTATTGGCCAAGAATTCATGTGGCCTAACTTTCCAGGCTTCCATGCTTCTTTATCTTTCTTTCTCACTCTCTGTCATTCCCACATTACTTTCCTTCCTCCTCCTCCTCCTCCTCCTCCTCTTCTTCTTCCTCCTCCCTCGGCCCTTGACTATTCATACTGGGATTGTAACATGATGAGCACTTATACGACTCCATTTTGGCTTAACGACGGGTACAGGAGGAGGAGGAGGAGGAGGAGGAGGAGGAGGAGTTAACAATTTGCATGAGAGCTAAATTTCTGCCTCATCGTTTTCCCTCCTCCTCCTCCTCCTCCTCTTTATCATCCGTTTCAGGTTGTGTGTGTGTGTGTGTGTGTGTGTGTGTGTGTGTGTGTGTGTGTGTGTGTGTGTGTGTGTGTGTGTGTGTGTACAAAATCAATATGGTGTAAATCTCTCTCTCTCTCTCTCTCTCTCTCTCTCTCTCTCTCTCTCTCTCTCTCTCTCATACTTGGTTTCATTAAGTAGTAGTAGTAGTAGTAGTAGTAGTAGCAGTAGTAATAACAGCAACAATATTAGCAACAAAAGAACTAGGTGCAAAAGTAATTTAAAGTCGTAGGAGGTAGTAGTAGTAGTAGTAGTAGTAGTAGTAGTCGTAGTAGTAGTAGCAATAATAATAACAGTAGTCGTAGTAGTAGCAGCTGCCATTATCCTCATTGGAACATTAATCGCAGTTGTCGGGGGTCGTAATGACATAAGCACAGTAGGCGGGGAGGCTGGGCGACAGAATAACAACATCAGAAAGAGGCAGACGGTCCTAGATTTGGCTGTCACGGAGGAAAGGAGGATGGGCAGTGACGAACATTACCCCAGACACAGACGTAGATAGATAGATAGAGATAGAGATACAGAGATAGAAAGATAGAGAGATAAATAGAGATAGAGATAAAGATATAGAGAGATAGATTGAGTTAAAGAGATAGAGATATAGAGATAGATATAGAGATAGATAGAGGGATAGATATAGAGATAGATATAAATAAATAGATATAAACAGATAGATATAAATAAAGATAAATATAGATAGAGATAAACTTAGAGAGAGAGAGAGAGAGAGAGAGAGAGAAAAAATAAAATCGTGTTTCCCTAAGAAAAAAAAAACGTTAGTGAGGAAATAAAACTTGGAATACGATCTTTTTAAGTGGGTTTAACCTTCTTAAGGACGTTTAATTCCTCTTCTTATTTCCCTCCCTTCGCTGTTTTTCCTTTTTATTTTTTTCTCTTTTCCTTTTTCCTTTTTTTTTCTTCATTTCATCTTGATTCACTGTTATTATCATCTTCATTTCCTCTATAACTCCTTTTCTTTCATATATATATTTTTTTGTCTTTTCCTTTTTCCTTGATTATTTTTGTTCGTTTCTGCTTTCGTTCCTTTCTTCCTTTTTCTCCCCTTTTTCATTTCTTTTCCGTTCCTTTTCTTTTTGTTTCTTTGTTTTTTTGTCTTTTCATCCTTCCTTGATTATTATTTTTGTTCCTTCCTTCCTTCGTTCCTTTCTTCCTTTCCTCCTCTTTTCATTTCTTCCCTTCATTTTCTTTTCGTTTCTTTTTATTCGTCTTTTCATCCTTTGATTTTTTTTGTTTGTTTCTCGTTTCATTCCTTTCTTTTTCTCCCTCTTTTTCATTTCTTCTTTTCTTTGGTCCTTCCTTTCTTCACTCATTTCTTCCATTTTCTCTGCCTTCGCGCCGTTTTTTCTTCCTTCCTCTTTTCCTTCTTCCAAAGCGTCCATCATCATCTTAATCCATCAACCTCTCCTTCATAACTTTTTTCTTTAACTTTCTATCCATCTTTCCTCCTTTTTTTCTTTTCCTTTCATAATTTCTCTCTCTCTCTCTCTCTCTCTCTCTCTCTCTCTCTCTCTCTCTCTCTCTCTCTCTCTCTCTCTCTCTCTCTCTCTCTCTCTCTCTCTCAAAAAAGGACACACGTTTCCCTCCTCCCACAAGTCTTATTTACCGTTCGAGGAAGGAATTCAAAGGTCGCGAGGAGGAGGAGGAGGAGGAAAATGATGATGATGTTAAGGATAAAATGGAGGAGTAGGAGGAAGAGGTTGAGGAGGAGGAGGAGGAGGAGGAGGAGGATAAAAAGGATTGGAAAGAGGGAGAGAAAGAAGGGCAGTAGAAGAAAATAGAAGAAATAGGAGGAGAGGAAGAAGAAAAAGAAGAAATGAAAAAAAAGTGTAAAAGAAGAAAAAAAGGAGGAGGAGGAGGTGAAGGAATAAAAGGAAGAAGAAGAAGAAGACGAAGGAGAAGGAGAATGACGATGATGATGATGATGAAGAATAAGAATAAGAATAAGAATAAGAAGAAGAAATTAAAAAAAAGTGAAAAAAGAAGAAAAAGAAGGAGGAGGAGGTGAAAAAGTAAAAAGAAGAAGAAGAAGAAGAAGGAGGAGGAGGAGGAGGAGGAGGAGGAGGAGGAGGAGGAGGAGGTGAAAAAGTAAAAAGAAGAAGAAGGAGGAGGAGGAGGAGGAGGAGGAGGAGGAGGAGGAGGTTAAAAATAAAAAAGAAGAAGAAGGAGGAGGAGGAGGAGGAGGAGGAGGAGGAGGAGGAAGAAGAGATGCAACATACGACGGAGCTAAGGAAGTGAAAGAAAAGAAAATGTGTCGATTGGAAAACATAAATAAGAGAGAAAAATGAGGGGAGGATAAACAGGAAGCTGTGTGAGAAGAAAGAGGAGGAGGAGGAGGAAGAGGAGGAGGAGGAGGAGGAGGAGGAGGAGGAGGAGGAGGAGGAGGAGGAGGAGGCGCAAGATGAGTTTTATTTCTTTGTATATATTTCTTCTCATTTCTTTATTTTTTCTTCCTTTTGTTCCTTCTTCATTTTCACTTCCTGTTTGTCTTCTTCTTCCTTCTGTCTTTATTATTTTCTTTATCATTTTTATTTCCTTTTTTATAGTAAGTAAAAAAAAAATCATCACTTTTTTTCTATCCATATTTTTCTTCTTTTTCTTCTTTATTTTCATTTCTGAATTTTCTTTCAATCTTCTTTTCTCATATCTTTTTTATATTAGAACAAACTTTACCACCTCTGTTTTTTTATACATATTTTTTGTCACTTTTTTTGTGAATCTTGTAACTTGTTTTTTTTATAATAATCTTCGCTGTGATGTAACGTGTTTTTTTCTTTAATATTTTTCAGATGTTTTCTTCTTTTTTATAGTCGTGTTTTTTTTTGGTTGATGGTGTTGGTGTTATTGTTGTTGTTGTCTCCTTCTTCTTCATCTTCTTTACGCATTCTTGTATTTGTTCTTGTTCTTCTTGTTCTTGTTCTTCTTGTTCTTCTTCTTCTTTTAATACACTCCCGACAATTATTCAAGTCCGTTATTCCTCTGCAATTTAAATAATTTCTTTCTTCCTTTACTAATCTAACTCTCTCTCCATTTCCCCTTTCCCTCCTACCTTCATCTCTGCCTCTCTTTTCATCTGCTAACCCCCCCCCCCCCCCCACCTCTCTCTCTCTCTCTCTCTCTCTCTCTCTCTCTCTCTCTCTCTCTCTCTCTCTCTCTCTCTCTCTCTCTCTCTCTCTCTCTCTCTCTCTCTCTCTCGTCCTAATTCGACCTCTTATCAACAAGTCACGCATCGCTTTAAGGAGCTTGGAATCTTTCTGGGGTAGACTGAAGAAGAATCATAAGGGGGTGAGAGGGGGAGGAAGGGAGGGAAGGAAAGGAGGGAGGAGGAAGGAAGAAGAGAGGGAGGAGGAATGAAGGAAGTAAGGAAGGATGTGAGAATGGAGGAAAGGAAGAATGGAAGGAACAATGGCAAGATAAAAGGAAGGAAGTAAGGAGAGAAGGAAGAAAGGAACGAGGAAGGAAGAATGGATGGAAGGAAGGAAGGAAGGAAGGAAGGAAGGACTCAATAAAAAAAAGAAAAAAAAGGAAAGAAGGAATAAAGGGAGGAAGAATATAAAGATGGAAGGAGGGACGGAAATAAAAAAAGAGAAAATGAATAGAAAATGAATGAATGAAGGAAGGAAGGTAAAAGGGAAAAAAGAAAGTAATGTTTGAAAAATAGAAAGAAAGGAGAATAGGAAAGAAGGAAAGAGGGAAGAAAAGAAGTAGGATATTGGAAGGAAATAAATAACTAAAAATGAAAATGAAAGAAAGAGGGACTGAAGAGAGAGAGAGAGAGAGAGAGAGAGAGAGAGAGTGCGGGTAACAGTAAAGGAGGAGGAGGAGGAAGAAGAAGAAGAAGAAGAAGAAGAAGAAGAAGAAGAAGAAGAAAAAGAAGAAGAAAGAAAGAAAAATAGTGGCGTCTTTATATTCCGTAATCTTAACTTTCTCTCTTACTTTGTTCCGTTTTGTGGTCATTTGTGTGTGTGAGAGAGAGAGAGAGAGAGAGAGAGAGAGAGAGAAATATATATATAAACTTTGTTCCCCAAGTCTCAAGAGGAAGGAAGATGAGGAAGTAGAGGAAGAGTTGGAGGAGGAGGAGGAGGTGGAGGAGGAGGAAGTTGTAAGGCTCTTTTTCCCTCACATAGCAACATGAGGAGAGAGAGAGAGAGAGAGAGAGAGAGAGAGAGAGAGAGAGAGAGAGAGAGAGAGAGAGAGAGAGAGAGAGAGACCCCCTTAGGCAATACTGTCTCATTTGTTTGTTTATATAATTTACATTGAAGACTAAACAAATATTTTCCAGAAAGGCGTGAAATTGGTGTCTTTAAAATTTACAGGTGATGTATTTGCGATGACAATGTAGTAGTAGTAGTAGTAGTAGTAGTAGTAGTGTTGGTGGTGATGGTGGTGGTTGTAAAAGAGTATCAATAGTAGTAGTAGTAGCAGTAGTAGTAGTAGTAGTAGTAGTAGTGGTGATAATAGTAGTAGTTGCTGTAGTAGTAGTAGTAGTTGTTGTAGTAGTAGTAGTAGTATCAGTAATGGAAGTACAGAGTGTTGCTATTATTGTTGTTGTTGTTGTTATCGCCGAGTTTGAGTAAAGTTTCTTAACAGCATTATCATCTCTTACACAACTGCTCTCTCTCTCTCTCTCTCTCTCTCTCTCTCTCTCTCTCTCTCTCTCTCTCTCCCTAGTTTCCTTCTGTTTTCCTTCCACTTCCTCTTTCCTTTTCCCTCTTCCTCTTTTCCTTTGATGTTCCTTTGTTTTAGTTTGCGCTTTTATCTTTCTTCTTTCCTCTCTCTTCTCCTTCCTTTTTCTTTGCTCTCCTTTCTCTTTCGATACGATATTTATTCCTTCGGTTTCTTCGTATTTTATTTTCTATCTTTTATTGTTTTTTGCAGTATCCATAGCTTTTACTCTCTCTCTCTCTCTCTCTCTCTCTCTCTCTCTCTCTCTCTCTCTCTCTCTCTCTCTCTCTCTCTCTCTCTCTCTCTCTATCTATCTATCTATCTGTCTTTATTTATCAATCTATTTATAACTATTTATCATTCTCCTTTACTTAATTTTTTTTTCATTTTTATACATTGCTCTTTATTTTTGTCCCATTATTTGTCTTGACGTTTAAAAGAGTTTCTAGATTGATTATTTTTTTTTATAAACTTATTTACTTAGCTGTTTTTTTTTATTAAATTATTTGCTTTGATATATTGTGTTATACCTCCATTCAGTGATAATTTAACGTGACGCGCTTTTTTTTCATCTCTTTATTTGTGTTTATTATTTATTTATGTATTTATTTTTTATTATTTTTCGTCAGTATATATGTTATGGATTTTCGCTGTCGCTCCCTTGTTTGGTTTTCATTAGTAAAATTTTGCGTCGTGCTCTTTTGCGTGCGTGTGAGTGTGATACGTGCGACCCGTCTAAACACAAACACACACACACACACACACACACAGCCCCCACCACACACCTTCCCTCACCTTCTTCCCTCGTTCACATCAACACCTATAATTAGTAATGCATCGTCCCAGGCTGCAATAACCTTTTGATAATGCTCATATAAACTCCCTCAACACATGGACTCATCTGCTTGTTCCGTGGAGAGAGGGAGAGGGAGAGGGAGAGGGATAGGGGAAGGAAAAGAGAGAGAGAGAGAGAGAGAGAGAGAGAGAGAGAGAGAGAGAGAGAGAGAGAGAGAGAGAGAGAGAGAGAGAGAGAGAGAGAGATTTGTATTTGATTGCACTATGTGAGGTGTAATAATAGATAAAGAAAAAGAGAGAGAGAGAGAGAGAGAGCGCACGTGTTTCTTACTTTCATCTCCTGGTTTTCTCTTTAATCTTTCTCCTTTTTCATTAGGACGAAACTGACAATTTTTTTGCGAACACTTTAATTAAAATGTTTGAGAATGAATGTTCCTTTTTTTTTTCGTTATTTATCTTGGATGTAAATTCTTCATCTCAGTTGTCTTAATATCCCATGGCCTTGAGAGGGAGAGAGAGGGAGAGAAGGAGAGGGAGGAAGAGGTAAGAGAGGGCGAGAGATTGGAGAGAGGAGGGAGACTTAGTAGGAGGGGAGAGATTGAAGAGGAGACTGATTGAAGACGAAGGAGGAAGAGGATGGAGGGATGAGAAGGTGGAGAGATAGATGAGGTATTAGAGAAGAGGAGAGGGATATGGGGAAGGAGAGAGAAGGGAGGAGAGGGAGATGGGGAGGGAGAGAGAAGGGAGGAGAGGGAGATGGGGAGGGAGAGAGAAGGGAGGAGAGGGATATGGGGAGGGAGAGAGAGAAGGGAGGAGAGGGAGATGAAAAATAGCAGAGTTAATTTGTGAATCATAGTTATAATTGTTGTTGGTATAATTTTTTTTCTTCTACTTCTTCTTCTTCTCTTTCTTCCTTTTCTTGTTCTAATTTATTTTTTGTCTCAATTTTTACTACATTCATGATTTTGTTTTCTGTTTATCATCGTTTCATCTTTTTGTTCCTCCTCCTCCTCCTCCTCCTCCTCCTCCTCCTCCTCCTCCTCCTCTACCTTCTCAATCAGAGCCTCCACTTCCTCTTCCTCTTACTTACGTTCCTTTCCTTCCTTTATCCCTTCCTCCTCCTGCAGCTCTTCTTCCTCATCCACAACCACATCACCAGGACTCTTCCTCTTCCTCTTCCTCTTCCTCCTTTGGGTCTCGTGTTTGGTGTTCCGTGTCCTCTGGGAGTCAACTTTTTCGGCCAGCTGTTTCAAGTTTTCTCTTCCCCTTCGTGTTTTAGTCGGAAAGTCGGTATTTAGTTAGCGTGGGCGACTGTTAAGAGGTAAGACGTTTGTTGTCTCCACTTTTATTACTCTACCTCGCCCGCGTGTCCTGTTCTCTGCGTTTAATTGAGTCTTTCGCGGACCGTTTGTTTGTAAGAGAGTTGTATTTTTTTATATTTTTTCAGGGGGCCGGTTTTGTTTGGTACGTAGTTTGGTCGTTGGGTAGTGCTGGGTTGTATGTGTGTGTGTGTGTGTGTGTGTGTGTGTGTGTGTGTGTGTGTGTGTGTCATAAGTTCTGGGTAAGGCTTTCTGGAGTCTGTTGTAAGTTATTTTTTCACCCTCTTGACCATGAACGTTTGCTAACCTAACTTGACCTGATATTCCAGATTGATATAAAGACTTAAGTTATGAGTTTTCAATATCTTATGCATAAAAAATCTTCGGCTCTCACCCCTTCTCAACACTACATTACCCAATCTAACCTCATTGAATCAAACCCCTCAGATACATGTATTTCATCCTCCGTTGACAATAACTTTGGTCCTGCTTCCTGTCAACACTTAACCTAACCTAACCTAACCTAACCTCGCTCAAACAAAGCCCACATATTCATTTATACTGATTACCCTGAAGACATAACTCTTTGGTCCTGTTCCCTGTCAGCACCTAACCTAACCTAACTTAACCTAACCTAACCTCGCTCAAACAAAACTCACAGATTCATTTATACCGATTACCCTGAAGACAATAACTCTTTGGTCCTGTTCCCTGTCAGCACCTAACCTAACCTAACCTAACCTAACCTAACCTCGCTCAAACAAAACTCACAGATTCATTTATACTGATTACCCTGAAGACAATAACTCTTTGGTCCTGTTCCCTGTCAGCACCTAACCTAACCTAACCTCGCTCAAACAAAACTCACAGATACATTTATACTGATTACCCTGAAGACATAACTCTTTGGTCCTGTTCCCTGTCAGCACCTAACTTAACCTAACCTAACCTAACCTAACCTCACCCAAACAAAACCTTCTGACCTATCACCTCATATTAATCAAGCTATCATAATTAAACACTTAGTCCCATCTAGGTGTGTGTTACGCCCACCACTAAAGCCACACACGGGATTAACCTCGCTCCCATTGGCTTAGATATTAGTGTTGTCATTATGATCAAAGAAACTAATTGCACAGCGTCGGTTCTTATAGGCTAATAGCGACAAGGGTTAAGGTAATAAAGGGTTTTATAACTGTGTGTGTGTGTGTGTGTGTGTGTGTGTGTGTGTGTGTGTGGCAGTGGAGACTTTCATTCCACCTTGTTGGGGAAATTATAGGCGCCAGCTGACGGCCACTGACGGGAAATCGATAGCGGTGTGTGAGGGAGCTTCGTGTTAGTGAAGGGATGCGTGGGAACGGCGGAACACAGGGAGAGCGATGGAGGGCTTTAGATGAGGAAGACGAAGATACAGAGATTACAGCTTTATGAAAACGTAGACAAGAGAAACAGAGCAAGTTAGTGTTTTAGTTCATGAAGGAATGTGTGGGAAAGAAAGAACACAGGGAGAGCGATGGAGGGCTTTACTTAATAGATGAGGAATGCGAAGATACAGAGATTGCGACTATATGAAAACAGCAAGAGAAACAGAGCAAGTTAGTGCTTTAGTTCATGAAGGGATGTGTGGGAGCGACGCAACAGGGAGAGCGATGGAGGGCTTTACTTAATAGAAGAGGAAGACGAAGATACAGAGATTACGACTATATGAAAGCGTAGACAAGAGTAACAGAGCAAGTTAGTGTTTTAGTTCATGAAGGGATGTGTGGGAACGACACAACACAGAAAGAGCGATGAAGGGCCTTACTTAATAGATGATGAATGCGAAGGTACAGAGATTACGACTATATGAAAACGTAGACAAGAGAAACATAGCAAGTTAGTGTTTTAGTTCATGAAGGGATGTGTGGGAACGAACGACAACAGGGAGAACGGACCGTGATTTTAAATAGATTGACCCCTCTTTCGGCCACCTCTTTGGATTCTTTTTAGGAGCAGCGAGTAGCGGGCTTTTTTTTTTATTATTATTATTGTTTCCCTTTTTTGTGCCCTTGAGCTGTCTCCTTTGTTGTAAAAAAATAAAAAAAGAGGAAGGTTACACAGAATACGTAGATATGATTTAGGGTGTAATAGAGGAAATACAAAGATACGAAGATTATATATAGAAGGCACAAAGCCATTTTAAATAGAGGAAGGATACACAATACGTAGATATGATATAGGGCTTGATGGGAGACATACAAAGATACGAAGATTATATATAGAAGGCACAAAGGCATGAAAACTGAATTAAAAGCGGGGAAGACTGGTATTAACATTCATACAGCTATTGCACTGTTCAATACTAACCAGGAAACATATTTATATATCTATTGAAGGGCGAAACAGCAAACATACAGAGGCATGCATACTAAATGGCAAGGAGAGAACACACTTATTAATAGCCATGCAATAATTCCACTGGGTTTAACAAGAGAATAGTTGCAAATAGTGACATCAAAGGAAATAAGAGAGAAAACATGTGTAAAACCTGACAGACTGAGGGAGAAGCAGAGAACATCGGTGTTAATAGACAATCGCACTCTGTTTAATGATAGATACAACAGAAGTGAAAATATGTCAAAGGAAGAAGAAAAACAAATAGAAAGATACCAGGAAACTTAACAAAAAAGAGAGAGAACATAAGTATTAACAGATATATTTTAGCTACCCGAGAAACACGCTTGGAAACTTTACTACTGCATCCTGACACACGGCATAAGACAAATACATTGAAGGAGATTATACCCAAAAAAACTCTTGGCTGAGAAAATGCGTTATGTTAGTGCTATGTTGCTTCCTTTTACCGTTGGTGCGTCAAGGAAATGAAAATGACAGAAAATAATAGTAACAATTCCTTCCCGTCGTAAATGTATGAAGTCGTGTTACGTGTGTGTTGAGTTTTTGATAATGTAGTTTTTGACTTACTTAGAGGAGGTGAAAAGGAGATAGAGAGAAGGAAAGAGAGGAAGAAGGAGGTCAGCAAGGCGAAAGGAAGGCACTGAAGAGTTAGAGGAGATGAAAAGGAGAGAAAAAAAGAAGGAAAGAAAGGAAGAAAGAGATAAACAAGGGGAAAAGGAGATAAAGGAAGGAGGGAAAGGAGAATAAATGGAAATGGAGGGAAAAAAGAGAAGAGGGAAGAATTAGAGGAGATGAAAAGGAGATAAAAAAAAAGAAGGAAAGAAAGGAAGAATTAGGTAACCAAGGAGAAAGGGAGATGAAGGAAGGAGGAAAAGAAGAGGGAATGAGAACAAGGGGAAATGGAGGGAAGGAGGAAGAGGGAAGAGTTAGAGGAGATGAAAAAGAGAAAGAAAGAAGGAAGGAAAGAAAGGAAGAAAAAGGTAAGAAAGGAGGTGAAGGAAGGAGGAAAAGTAGAAAAAAAAGACACGTAGGGAAGGAGAATAAATGGAAGTGGAGGGAAGAATTAAAGATGAAAAGGAGAAAGAGAGAAGGAAGAAGGGAGAAAGGGAGATTTTGGAAGGAGAAAAAGCAGAGAAAACAATAAGAACAAACTTATATCAAAACAAACACCAAATAACTAGCTAGGAAGAATTTTTAATAACTGTAGTAAATAATATCGACGTTAACATTAAAATTAGCCACCAGATGGACAAAAACAGGGCATATATAAGAGCCATAAGATTAATCAGCGGTGGGATTTTTAATAAGTGAAGACCGCGTACTGAAGGTGACATCAGATTAGCGGGAGCAACAAGATTAGGTTAACATTAGAATCTTTGATAAATTAGTCTTGGAATTCTTTAATGCTAATCTTACTGGCTTCGCTCTCTCTCCTTTCACTTCTCTTCCTCTCTCTTCCCTCTCCTTCTCCTCTTCCTTTCCCCTTCCTCCTCTCTCCCGTTTCCTTTACATTACCTTTCCCTCATGTGTTTATTTGTACAGCTTCACACCCCCTCCCAGATGCTTACCGGAATGCCTTTGGGAGTCTTAGGTAACTCCTTTCCTCCCCTTCTTCCCCCTTTCCTCCCCTCTTTCTCTTCCCCCTCCCTCTCCTTCTCCTCTCACCTACCACCACCAACCCCCCTTTTTATTTCCTGAGCTTCCCTTCCTCCCCTTCCCCGTCATCTTCCCCTTCCTCCCCTTCTTCCCTTCCTCTCCTCCCACGCCTTCCCCTGCTTCCCTTCCTTCCCTTTTTTTTCCCCTCACCTTCCTCCTCCTCCCTTTCCTCTTTTTCCTTAGCTCCCCTTCCTCCCCTTACCCCCTCTTCCATCACCTCCCATCCTCTCCCTTCAATCCCTTTTCATCTGATTAAGGATTCTGATTCCTTTGACTGTACTGGAGTTTGTATGTTCTCTCTCTCTCTCTCTCTCTCTCTCTCTCTCTCTCTCTCTCTCTCTCTCTCTCTCTCTCTCTCTCTCTCTCTCTCTCTCTCACACTTTTCTTTATTCCTTAGTGCGAATATATTAGTATTTTTTGGGTTATTTGTTTTTTATGTAATTCATTTTTTCATAGGCCTAAATTTTTCTTCAACGTGTCTCTTGATGTTCGGTAAAAAGATGATTATTTTTTCCCAGGCGCTCATTAATAACATATATTTTAACTTTTACTTGGATTTTTTTTTTGGGGGGTATTTTTTCATCTACATTTTTTTTTTCTCCTTTCGGTTCACAAAAGGAATGAATATCGTATTTTATTTCTGTTTCAACTGCTTTATTTTTTCTCTATATATGATAATGACTGAGTTTATTTTTTGTTTGTCTTTCTTTTTATTTTAGCATTTCCATCTTCTGACATATTTCGTTTATGTTTCTTTATGTGATTCTGTGTTAATGTCTTCGAATTTATCTACCTATTTCAATACACTTCATTTTTTTTATAGCAAAGGAGACAGTTCAAGGGCGTAAAAAAAAGAAAACAATAATGAAAAAAAAAAAGCCCGCTACCTACTGCTCCTGAATAGAGTGCAGAAGAGTGGCCAAAAAGAGAGGTCAATTTCGGGAGGAGAGGAGTCTATCTTACTTTCTCTTATACATCTACTAACATATTTATTATCATTTATCTGTTTTGATGCACTTCATTTCTACTAAGTTCGTTTTGGCATATTTCTTATTTTCTCATACATCTACCAACATATTTTAGCTTACGGATCTTCAAATGAGTCTGTTACTGCGTCCCTTCAAACACATTAATCCATTTTGATACATATTTTATTACTTCGTTTATTTTGGAACCATATTAATTACGGAACATTTCTTGGAGGTTTATGATTTTCCGTGTGAGTCTATTAAAACATGTCTCTATATCATTCTAGTGTCATTGTGTCAGGGAGAAAGCTTATGCCCGCTATAGTTATTCATCCTAAAATTTATCTCCATGTCTTTCTTGTAATCTCTATTGTTCTCAACCCATTTACTTACTCCTATACCACCTCGTAAAGCTAACTAAATTTCTCTACATCTTTGCGTTATAATATTTATCTGTATATCTCCCTTGCTATCTGTATGTCTATTGTAATTCCTCCCGCTCCTCTCAACCTCTTTATTCCCGCTAATACCACCTCATAAAGCTAACTAAATGCCTCTATAATCGTACATGTTAATATTTATTAGTGTATCTCTATTGCTGTTCTTCCTACACGTCTCTATGGTTTTGTTCCCTCTAATACTTCTCTATTAAGCTATCTGATTGCCTCTATAGCCGTGCATGTTATTATCAGTTGGTGAATCTGTATAGCTATTCTCCCTGTTCGTCTCTATCCTTTAATTCCCTCTTAGTATCTCTTCATAAGGCTATCTGATTGTCTCTATAGAAGTACATCGTATTATCAGTTGGTGAATCTGTATAGCTATTCTCTCTGTTCGTCTCCATCCTTTAATTCCCTCTTAGTATCACTTCATAAGGCTATCTGATTGTCTCTTTAGAAGTACATCGTATTATCAGTTGGTGAATCTGTATAGCTATTCTCCCTGTTCGTCTCCATCCTTTTGTTCCTTTTTACTATCTCTTCATAAGGCTATCTGATTACCTCTATATCCGTGCACATTATCATTTTGTCTGTCTTTATTCTGTCTAACTCTTGTTCCTGTTCATCACATTGTTAGTTTGTTTGTGTGTCTCTCCCTCTTCTCTCTAACTCATTTATGTTCATTATATTCTCATTTCCTTCCCTCTCCTTTTCCCCTCCTCTCTCATCCTTTCTCTCTTCGTCATATTATTATTATTTTATGCTTCCCTTCTCTCTCTCCTCTCTCATATCCGTTATATAATCTGCTCTTCCCTCACCTCTTTTTTTTTCTCTCTCTCTTACCCTTCGCTTATCTCTTATTATTTGCTCTCCTTCCTCTATTCTCTCTTCCTCTTCGTATTGTATTGACATTCCCTCTCTCCTCTTCCTTCCTCCTCTGTTCCATTTCTTATCATATGTTATCCTTCTCTTTCTTCTTTCTCTCTTTCTCACCATTCTTTCATTCCCTCTTTCTCTTATTTCATGTTTTCCTTTACTCTCCTTTCATTGTCTTTTACACCCTTCTCTTCCCCTTCTATCTCCTCTTTCCTCACTTCTCCTTCTTTGAATATGTATTTCCCTTTACTATTCTCTTCCTCTTCATCTCTTCCCTCTCTTCTGTCTTCTATTCTCTTTCTCTTTTCATTCTCTCTTCCCCTTCTTTATTGTATGCCTTCCCTTCTCTCCTTTCTTCTTTTATCTCTGTTATTACTCTCCTCTCTCCTATTCCTATTATATCCTTCCATTCGTCTGCACCTAACTTTATTTTCTCCCCCCTCTCGTCCTCTCTCTCTCCTCACTCTGTCTTTCCCTTCTTCTCATTCAGGCCTCGAGCGTTTGACAAAGGCGTGTAATGGCGTACTGTGACCCTAGGCTTCCTGTATTACTTTACTTCACTTGGCTCTTTCCCTCGCCCTTCCCGTCCCTCGTCTCATCTCTCCTCTCCTCGGCCCGCCAGTCAGACCCGACCCGACCGACCTGCACTGACTCGTAAACTTCCCCGCCGCCGCTCCCTTCCTCCCTTCCGTCCCTCCGGCTCCTTAACTCTCTGTTGGCGCTCACTCAGACTTTCTTTTTAATTTCTTTTTTCTTGCGCCTCTCACTCACTCACTGACTTTCTCTCTCTTTTTTTTCTTCCTCAGTCTTATTTTCTTTCCTTAATTAATTCCTGGTTCTTTTTTCCTCTCTGCTTTTGTCTTTTCTTTCTTTTTTCTTTTTCTCTCGGCTGCTTTTTTATTTTTCTTTCCTGCATCATTTTTAGACTTTTTCTTCTTCATCTCGTTTGTGTCTCTTCTTATCTCCTTTATTTATTTGTGTGCTGTTCTTCCTTTCCTCTTTTTTCTCTCTCTTTTGTTTCTCTCTCCTTCTGTCCTTTCTTTCTTTCATCCCTTCCTTCCTTCTTTCCTCCCTTCGTTCAGATCTTCATTCATCCCTTTTGGTCTACTTTCCTATCTTTCCTTTTTTACTTCCTTTCCTTCCTTCCTTCCTTCCTTTCTTTCTTACATTTAACATTAGTTAGACCTCATCTTGACTATGCGGTTCAGTTCTGGTCACCTTACTATAGAATGGATATCAAAATGTTAGAATCGGTGCAGAGGAGGATGACTAAGATGATTCAGGGGTTGAGAAACTTGCCATACGAGGAAAGACTCAAACAGTTAAACTTGCATTCTCTAGAAAGGCGAAGGGTGCGTGGAGACATGATCGAGGTTTATAAATGGATGAAGGGCTTTAATAAGGGAGACATTCATAAGGTTTTGTTGGTAAGAGAACCGGGTAGGACACGAAGTAATGGGTTTAAACTGGATAAATTCAGATTCAACAGGGACATAGGCAAAAATTGGTTTACTATCAGGGTGGTGGATGAGTGGAATAGGCTTAGCAGTCATGTGGTGAGTGCCAATACAATTGTCACATTCAAAAATAGACTAGATAAATTCATGGACAGCGATATTAGGTGGGGTTAGATACACGGGAGCTTAGGGTCAAAGGAGCTGCCTCGTACAGGCCTACCGGCCTCTTGTAGACTCCTGCGTTCTTATGTTCTTATGTTCTTATGTTCCTTCCTTCCTTCCTTCCCCGCTTCCTTTCTGCCTTCCTTCTTTCCTTCTCCCCTTCCTTCTTTCCTTTCTTCTTTCTCCCTTCCTTTCTTCCTTCCTTCTTTCCATTCTTCCTCTTTTTTCCTTCTTTTGTGCCTTTCGTATTTTCTTTCATTTCTCATTTCCTTCCTTTCCCCTTATTTTTCTTCCCTTCCCTCCTCCCTCCCTCTCCCTCTCTCTATCCCTTCCTGATGTCTCTCGTACCTTCATTCCTTCCCTTTTCCCTCCTCCCCTCTCTCTTTCCCTCTCTCCCTCCCTCTCTTCCCCCATTCATTCCTTTTATCTTCATTCCTTCCCTCTATTCCTTCCTCATGGCTCATCTTTATCAATTTCTCTCTCCTCTCCTCTCTCCTTCCCTCCTGTCCCTCCTCTCTCCTTCCCTCCTGTCCCTCCTCTCTCCTTCCCTCCTGTCCCTCCTCTCTCCTTCCCTCCTGTCCCTCCTCTCTCCTTCCCTCCTGTCCCTCCTCTCTCCTTCCCTCCTGTCCCTCCTCTCTCCTTCCCTCCTGTCCCGCCTCTCCTTCCCTCCCGTCCCTCCTCTCTCCTTCCCTCCTGTCCCTCCTCTCTCCTTCCCTCCTGTCCCTCCTCTCTCCTTCCCTCCTGTCCCTCCTCTCTCCTTCTCTCCTGTCCCTCCTCTCTCCTTCCCTCCTGTCCCTCCTCTCTCCTTCCCTCCTGTCCCTCCTCTCTCCTTCCCTCCTGTCCCTCCTCTCTCCTTCCCTCCTGTCCCTCCTCTCTCCTTCCCTCCCTGCTTCCCTCCCTCCTTCCACTGTAGGCGTTGTTCCCAATTACTTCAAGCCGCCAGGATTACGCTCCATAACCTGACCTAATTTAATCTTACCCTTTTTCTTCCTTATTTCCTACCTTCCTACCTGTCTACTTAACTACCTATCTACCTGACTCTCTACCTGACTTCTTACCTACCTTTCCTACCTACCTTACTTTGCCTTACCTTACCTAACCTCCCTCTGTTCCTAACCTAACCTCCTTCCCTTCCTCCCTCCCTCCCTCCCTCCCTCCCTCCCTCTCTCCCTCCCTAACGTAACCTAACCTAACCTAACCTAACCTCACCTCCTTCCCTCCCTCCCTCCCTCCCTAACGTAACCTAACCTAACCTAACCTAACCTAACCTCACCTCCTTCCCTCCCTCCCTCTCCCCTCCCTGTCTCCCTCACTAACCTAAGCTAACCTCCCTCCTTTCCTCCCTCCCTCCCTCTCCCTAACCTAACGTAACCTAACCTAATCTAAGCTAACCTCCCACCTTTTCTCCCTCCCTCCCTAACTTTACCTAACCTCCCTCTCTTCCTAACCTAACCTAACCTAACCTAACCTAACCTAACCTCCTTCCCTTCCTCTCTCCCTCCCTAACCTAACCTTACCTAACCTAATCTAACCTCCCCCCCTCCCTCCCTCCCTCTCACCCTAACCTAACCTAACCTAACCTAACCTAACCTAACCTCCCTCCCTCCCTCCCTCCCTCTCTCCCTAACCTAACCTAACCTAATCTAATCTAATCTAATCTAATCTAATCTAAGCTAACCTCCCTCTCCCCCTCCCTCTCTCCCTCTCACCCTAACCTAACTCAACCTAACCTAACCTAAGCTAACCTCAATCCCTTTCTCCCTCCCTAACCTAACCTAAGTTAACCTCCCTCCCTTCCTCCCTCCCTCTCTAACCTAACCTTACCTAACCTCCCGCCCTACCTACCTTCTTGCCTAACTACCTCTCTCCCTCCTTACCTACCTGACTTTTAACGTACCTGTCAGCCTACCTATATCAACCCACCTACCTGCCTGCTAACGTACACCTGCACACCTTCTCTCACCTTTTACCGTCCGCCTGCCAGCATCCGACACAGGTAATTTAATCTTCATCCTCACCCTCCCTCCTACTTGCCCTTACCTGCCCTTACCTGGCCTTACCTGCCTCTAACACCTCTAGATTTTGAGCATTTATTC